>NC_047040.1:88082662-88384574 GCF_011762595.2 Tursiops truncatus | reverse complement strand
AGCTCTTACAGAGCATGAAGTGGTGTCCCCTTGAGTGTGGGAGTCTAGGCAAAAATAAGAGGCTTGCTGAGGCTTCTGTGAATAGTGTGCCTGGAAAAACGATATAGAGAACCACTCTCCTACATATAATTCTTTATGAAGACTTCTGTCTAGAGTACATAAGGGTCTTCATTAGTTCCTGTGGCTCTTTGTGAAGAGGCGTGGAAGTAAATGGTGTAGACAGAAGCTCTGGAGATGCCATGCAAGGTAGTGAGTATTGGACCATCATGGAACCAAGCAATGTTGTTACTTATCTCTAAAGGAGCCCTCACGGACTTAGAGGACCACATACATCAAAGGCAAAAAACCAAAACAAACAAACAAAAATCTACTCTGATGAGACCATCATGTTGTTAGAGACAATTAGCAGAAGATGAAACTAGGTCAAGACAGAGCAGGACCTTAGAAGATGCCACACCATCAATAGATGGCTAGTCATATAACACCCCTCTGCCTTCCCACCCATTATTTGTCCTCCCACCCATTCCCACTCCCCACATCACAACCAGGAAAGAAAAGCCTGGGAGGAAAGATCCTGCAACAAAACCACTATCACCTTTACAATGTACTAATGTAGGAGAGGAAATAACTTCACAGACTATGCCCATCATTATGTCAGTTCCCTAAAGCCTGTAATGTGCCTGTAATGTGCTGGGAGAAGGGGAAAGGAATAAGAGGTTTCAATATGATATGAAATAGTAGTTTGGGATAGGGCTAAACTTTAATAATGTAAGGTAACTGAAAAAAAGCATGAAATCTTCCTAGGATGTTAATAAGAGTATATAAAGGCATATTTGACAGAGCACAGTTGAATTCCATGATCATAAAATAACAAAACTGATAAATATCTATAGATATAGATATCTCCCTAAGGTAAGACTGCTTAATAAACTGATTATGTATTTGAGTAAATGAGTTAAATGTGAATGCACAAATTCATGAATAAGTGAATGACAACATGGAGGAAGGCATCTTTTCTTATATTTCAGGACCTCTATTTTAGAAGTTATTAGGAAGCAACAGTATGCTAGTTATTACAGTTCTGTGAGCCCCCTTGCATTAATAAATGCTCCTCTATTCTCTAAACCAGAGTTAATTTAATTTATCCCAAATTCCCCAAAGGGTTGTGATCCCCAAAGTGAAATCCTGGCATCAGTGATGTATGAGGATAATTCTTTGCCTTGGCATGTCAACAATAAGGAGAATGATGCTTTCACATGGTAAATGTGATAGAACACATAAAAACAGTTTCACAAGGCTAAAAACTTCTCTAGCCATGACTTTAAATGCATTTCACCGAATCAGGAGATGTATGAGATGGCATACACAATAGCTATAAGCAAAGATAAATTAAAAATCACAAAGTTATGCAATTTTTTAATGTTGCTGCAATCCAGTATCAAAAAAATTTATGAGGGAATAGTGTATGTAGGAATCTAATCCACTTTTTTAAGGTATAGAAGACTACGTTTCAAACAGGTTAAATGAGATGCCAAGATTCTCAATGACTTAACACAGGGCTTGATCAAGAAGCCAAGCCTCTTTACTCCCAAGCATGTCTCTATTCTTCAACCTTGATCACCTCAGTGGTAGTAGAGCTTTATGAATTTGTCAAAGTAGGATATATATTATTAGCTGGCCTATAAATTTCATATAGCTATGATCATGGTCGTAAAGCAACAGAGGAGATACATTTCTAAAATAAACTTTATCCAGACTCTGGAGTTTATACCACACAGATAATACTATGAGCCTGATACTGAAAGGTTTGCTGAAAATCAACCCTCATTTGCACAATCACTACTATCACTGAGGAACAGAGCAAACTAGGGAGTAAAGGGATTATCTCAGCTAAAAAAAACACTGTCCTCATATCCCTCTTGCCACCATAATAGTAATGGGATGAGCTCTGAAATCCTAGAATTCTCAGCTTCTCTCTGTTGCCTACAATTGTTGCAAATATGGCCAAATGGGATGAATTATGTGTGGTTGAAAAAAGCATGAAAAAAGGCAAACCATCTCAGGTCCAAAAGTCCAGCAAAACGGAAGGGAATGCATGAACATAATACAAAACATCAGTTAATCCAAGAATGCTTTAACAATGTTAGGTCATAAATGAGTTCTAGCAAGTTGATATAAAACTTAGGTTTTTGAATACCAGAGCCATTTAAATGGTTACAGCTACCCAGTTCAGCTCTTTTTCAAGATTATTTGAAAATCATGATGACGATAAAAAATGCTTTAATGATGTTAGGTCATAAGTGAGTTCTAGCAAGTTGATATAAAACTTAGGTTTTTGAATACCAGAGCCATTGAAATGGTTACAGCTACCCAGTTCAACTCTTTTTCAAGATTATTTGAAAATCATGATGACGATAAAAAACCTTTTTCTATGTACTGGTAGATAAACCCAAAGGTGGAGTGTTTTTCTTCTTAATTATCAGCAGAAATTTTGAATGCCAACCATATTTTGATATATTATTGCTAATTTTATGATGATATTGTCACGCTTATGATAGATTATGATCACATCTTATGAAACAGCAAACAGTGCTATTTTTACCATTTTAATTTATTGCAATATTTATTAAAAACACATTTTAAAAACAATTTTTAACCTTGGTTTTTAATGATCTATGCTGAAGTAAATGTCAACAGTCTCTGGTATTTGAGAGGCTGCCTCATCCCTGTCATGCAGAAAATGCGACTCTAAATATCTTTTTAAAGGCTTATATTGCATTATGCACTAATCTGCAAGTTATGTGACTTGAACTTTTCAAAGCAACTTGAATTCTCTGAAAATTATCTAAAGAGTAGAGTCGCAATCTAACAGCAACAAAAAAAGAGGCCTCTCTTTCTTTACAATAAACATTAAAGTAAAGGTAATGAACATAGTTGGTTTGCTGTCAGTAAGAGGGAAATTATTTAAAGGACTTGTTTTATGCAATGTCACTTCTTGGCTGCTCATTCAGTGTGGTTCATCAGATAGGCTTGTCTCACTTGTGGCAGTAACAGAATTCAATCTCGGCTTCATTCACAAAGTGACTAATTAAATTGGGATAAAAGTGTGCTCACAGAGGCTGGGCCATTGCACACACATACACTCTCTCTCTTTGAAAGTTCAGCAGCTGATTGAAAAGAAGGAGTAAAAATTTTCCTTAAATGTGTACTTCTGCACCAGTAACTATGTCCTCTTTGCCAAGAGACAACATTTTTAAGGCAGTAAGTCTATTCAATTCTTGACAATACAGTTGTGAAAGAAAGAGAACTGAATTGGAACCTTTCCTTTAGAGGAAACCTTTTTTTGTTTTTTAATATATTTACCAATAGAAATGGTCTAAATAAGTGATATATAATAGATGTGTTATAAAACACTATTTTTAAACTGCACAAAATTGCTATTGGTTTCTCTTTTTTCACTTGCAGCAAAATCTTTTTTCAAAGGGGTATTTTGATAAGCAAATCATTTTGTACCAGCTACATTCAGCATTGACATAGAGGCTGTCAATTCCATTGAGAAAGACTCCTTCATTCTTTTCGTTGTCAGCGTAACATTTATTATCCCCTTAGTTTCTTGCAATAGTTTAAGGATTGTAATGCTTCATGCATTGTTTAAGATTAGTTGACAGCAATCGTTTGGTCTGGAATGTTAGAAGTATTAGCTCCTAAACTGGTTCTTAACTGGTTAGCTTGTTAACTGGTGTCCCTTAGTCATGACAAAACTTTTATAAAAAATAATGCAGCAAACGCAGAGCGGCTGGGCCCATGAGCCATGGCTGCTGAGCCTGCGTGTCCAGAGCCTGTGCTTCGCAACGGGAGAGGCCACGACAGTGAGAGGCCTTGTACCGCAAAAATAAAATAGTAATATTAATGCAGCAAAAAGTTCAATTAACTAATAATTAAGTCCTTTGCATCTTCAGAATCTGTTAGGAAGCAATAAATGTCAGTTTTTAAAGGGGCTTATTATAGCAAATGGCCTCTCAATTTGCTATGGTCTTTGAGAAAAGCCAAGAGAGACAGACAGGCAGGCAGGCAGACAGACACCTGTTTGAGAAAAGAGATACAACTAAGAACAAGATATGCTTACAAAATGTAATGTAAACATTTTAGAAAGACTCTGGGGTATGTCGACCAAACACTATTAACACTGGTGACTTGTAGAGAGGGTGACCTAGCTTTGTCATTTTACTTCTACAATAGCAAGAAGTTTTAAAAATTACTTCATTTCAGTAGAATTATTTAAAATGAAACGCATGGTATAATCTAATTTATTATGTCTCCTTCTAGCTGCTGCATTCAGCCTACGGATAAGGTTTATTTGGTTCACAGTTATTTTTAATTGGTTTTTAAAATTTAAGCAACAGTATAAAAATCCAGATTTATGTTTTGTCCTTAAAACTTCTGGAAACCAAGGACCTGAATTATTTACAAAACAATAATCAGCTGTACTCGAGCTGCTGTTTATCTCACTTTGGATGAGAATGGCACTATCCAGTTTGGGCACACTCCTCCCTCTTTGGATTATCTTATGGCTAATTTACTTCACTCATTAACAATATTTGCTTACTCTTAGTAGGATACTGAATTTATGATCTTTCTATTAGCACTAAAAGGTATGATTAAGATATCAATTTAGGGCTTCCCTGGTGGTGCAGTGGTTGAGAGTCTGCCTGCCAATGCAGGGTACACGGGTTCGAGCCCTGGTCTGGGAGGATCCCACATGCCGCGGAGCGACTGGGCCCGCGAATCACAACTGCTGAGCCTGCGCGTCTAGAGCCTGTGTTCCGCAACGGGAGAGGCCGCGATAGTAAGAGGCCCGCGCACCGCGATGAAGAGTAGCCCCCGCTCGCCTCAACTAGAGAAAGCCCTCGCACAGAAACGAAGACCCAACACAGCCATAAATAAATAAATAAATAAAAGATATCAATTTATGGAATAAAGCCACGAATTTGAATCTCTCTAAACCTCAGTTTCCTTATCTGTAAAGTGGAGATATAGTAATAGCAGTACCTCACAAGGATATTATGATGAATAAATAAGAAACGAATAAAATGGCATAGCATGGTGCCTGGATTGTAGTAATATTCAATAAGTAATCTATTAGTAGCATTAACAATCATAGCAGAATGTCTGTCATATCGGAATTGTAAACACAGCTAAGGATAAGCATTAGTTTTTGTAGGTAACTTACATCCCTGTGGCTCTTCATAATGTGGGGAGAAACTAACAGACCTCTTCAGATTATCTGCATTTCATACATCCAGATAGTGTCTGATTTCAATCAATTTAGGTATATGAATTTTTGATGCTTTGGAGAAGACATATATCACTTAAATACAATTTTTTTAATTTCTAAACTTTTTTCTAATAATTCAACTACTTTTAAATCTTTGTGCTATATTTACATTTGTTGTTGTTTTCCAACTCTTGCTTAACTTTTTAAGAAATTTTTTTAGGATCTGTAGCTCAAAATAATAGAGCATTTAGACTTAGTCCAGAGACCTTTACTTGTGTTATTGTTATAAGACAAAAAAGGAAGGAAGGAATTTATGTATTTAATTTTTTATTCTTCCTCATAGTATTTATGTATTTAATTTTTTATTGAAGTATAGTTGATTTACAATGTTGTGTTCTTTATAGTATTTATAATAAAAATTAAAGGATAGGTGAAATAGCAACAGTTTCTCTTTATACCTTGGAAGACTTAGTAGATGATAATATATCATTGAAAACTTTTTTCATGTGGTGTTTCGAATTATGGGGATAAAATCATACTCTGTAGTTATTATTTCTAGGGTGATTTTATGCTTTATATAATTTTTATCATAGAATATTTAACTATCCATGTTTGAAAGATAATTTTTTAAAAACTATAACTTTGAAAGATATTTAAGCTTCATTTGATTATAGAAATCATTAGATTTGCATGACTTTTTATATAAAAAGATTCATTTTATATGATTTTATTGAAAGAAAATATTGGGGAAAATTGTATAACCTTTACTTATGCTCATAATTGATTATGATGATATTCCAACTCTATTAAACAAACTCTTATCATTAGAATAGTAAAACATTATTATTTTCTCTACGATGCATAACTAAGTGAAGTTTGCTTTTTAGAATTGGTAAATCACACGTTTTAAATACGCAGTTGGAAGAAAAGTACAGTGCTACTGAGTACTCATTATATCAGCTTGGAAAGTGACAAATGTTCATTTTATTTTATGAATAAAAATAAAATTTTAATTGAAATATTATCAGTTAATATTAAAATATTATCAGGGGGTACTGGATTTTCTGACTATCCCTCAGCAAGATAACATTGACACTTAAGTAAACAATGAAAAAGGAATTGCAATTTACTTTCCTCCCATGGAATCCGTGTCACTGAATGCCTCCTTTAGGACTTCTAGTATCAGAACTATAGATGCTGTGGGGCGGGGGGGGGGGGGGGGGGGGGGGGGGGGGGGCGCAGGGCTAATAACTAGGAAAAGGCATGAAATAACTTACAGATTGAGGTACAAGGTGGAATTTTAATATCAAAGATATTTGAATCATCCAGATAAAAAGATGTTTATAAGTGATAAACTTAGGTCAGCCTTCAGACTTTTTGCATGACTATATACTAGAGCACTACCAAGTTTGAAGTTAGTTATTTTCTGAATCAAGAATGCTACAACCTGACCAGATGTTCTTCATGTGTAAAGGTACCAGAAGTAATGATCAGATACAGAAAGATTTTAAAAGCATGCTACCACATACAACTATTGAAAAAAATATCCCTGAAAAGCTATACCACTATAACAAGAGATCAATCAAATTTAAGAGTTCTGGAAAAGTTGTTAAATAAAAATAGGAAAATATTAAAGAGTGAACTAAATCTACACAACAGTAATGGAACTGAGCAGAACCCTGCAGGGCTTCCCCACCACCACCACCCACCAGTACAAAACCAAGCAGTTAATGATCAGAAAAACAGAGTCACAGACTCAGTGTCTGATGCACATTCCTGAGTTGTTTTACAGATAATATAACTGACGCCGGGGGAGTGTGGGGGGAAGCTAACTGCATGATGACCAGACTGTAGCCATGACATAAGCTGCTCCATCTTGAGCAGTACTGGATCTAGGACTAGCACAATTCTAAGAACTGGCCTCAAGAGAATGGATTAACGTTATTGCTCATAATAATCTATATCTTTGTGGGCATCAAAATAATCGTAGCTTGCTCCGCCATATATGTAAGAGGGCACCTAAAACTGTCAGAAAGAGATGCCACAGACCCATGTTGACACCTTCCACTCTGAGAATATGGCATCCTATGTCAGCAGGAAGCAGTTACAGAAGATGGACCTTCGCTCCTAATCCCACAGAAATGGAATGATGTCTGACAGTGGGGATTTGTAAGCATCTCCTCTGCCTCTTCTCTGTTTGATCATCCTGTTTTCTTTAGACCTTGTTCATCATAAAGATGAGCTCATTAGGCAACAGTTAACTTAACTCCTGATTTCTGCTTTACTAAATATACATAACACCTTACCTAACCTGTTGATTCCTTTCCTAGATGAGAAGGAGTAAGCATGAAGAATTAAGTAAAGAATGACTGACCTTCCACCCCTAGATTCCCCTTAGTAAATGTGTAAGTGGACCTTGTGAGCACAGGCAAACCACATGGGCAAGAGAACATCCAACTGCAGACAGACCATGTGAGTAAGACAGCATCTGAAGAAAGATCAGGAGAAGTCAGCAGGTCTGCATGCAGTGGAAAGATAACAAAGAATCTGACCTCTTGCCTTAATGATTAACGGAGATTGTTTCCCCTTTTTCCTTTTAAAAACTGTCATAGCTGAGCAGAACCTTTGGAGGTGGTGTCTGGACATAAGTCCACCATCTCCCCAGATTGCCAGCTTTTCTGAATAAGCACCCTTCTTCTCTACCGAAGCTTGCCTCTCAATTTATTGACTGTTGAGCGGTAAGCAGCCAAACCTGCACTCAATTACAGTAATAAGTCTAATATCTAAACAGTAAATCCTTCATTTTATATTTTTGATTTTAATAATAAGAAGTGTAAAATTTAATTATTTGAAAAATGTAAACTATCAAATGAAAAAATACTTTTGTAAACACTGAAAAACTAAATAAAATAGGGCTCCTATAATAACAGATAGAAGACAAAAGAAAGTGTTAAAAACAGCAAACAAAAAACCTAAAAGCATAAAAGATGACATAAGTAAGAACATTTCAAAAAGCTTCTAAAGGAAAGCAAAATCTCACAGATAACGTCACAATTTCACATGTGATGAACTCGAAATATAAATACACATGAAGATTAAAAATTTTTTTTAAAATGAACAAGATTTACAAAATAGAGAAAATAGGTATAGCTGAGCTACTTTGGGCAAAGCAGATTTAAATGTCAAAAACAAATTTAAAAGGGTGAAGTAGATTCCTTTTTTAAAGAAAGTAAATGCAGAAAAATAAACTTTTCCTTCTTTTCTGCATTTCTCTACCCTTTTCCAGTCTTTCAAGGAAGTCCCAAGGAATGAAGGAAAAAATCAGATAGTTACAGTAGGAATGCAAAAAGTAAGAGAAGTTAATTTACAGTTATTTGACTTCCAAACAGGCATTAATTAAAAATTCCTGGAGAGGATTCAAAAGGAAGACTCAAACATACCATAACAAAGAACTTGAAAGACTAGAGGGAAAGAAGGAAGACCCTGCAACACTGCCTCTTGGAGAAGAGATGAGTCACTTGGCTGGGGGAAGGGAGAGAAAGGGACGACAGTCTTTGCATAAAAGGCCTGAGGAATAAGATAAAATATCAGAACTGGTTGGGAACTGGGGTATCAGGAAGGGAGGAAAAAGATTTTGTCTAGAGAAAGCTAACAGGTAGTCAAAGAAATGAGGTAAGGCGGCTAACCAGAGCCTACCCTTCCCTTGCCTTGAAAGGGAGCATTTGGGGTCACATTAAAAATACAAATAAACCTTGTCAGCTTTGGTAGTGCCTGAGGGTCCTCATCAATAATTGACTGCACATTGCTCAAGACTTAACCAAGCAGGATGATTAAAGGTACCCTGAATGGGAATCCCAATAGTCCACAGAAGCCTAAACTGAAAGAGGGGCTATGATGGTGATATGGAAGGGGAGGCTCCAGAGAGAAACTGCAGAGTGGGAGAAACTACCTACATAAATATATTATCTCCTTGAAACTTTGTGAACAAAACAGCATGCTTATATCACACAGCAAAGACATAAAACAACAAAATGATAGACAAACAAGGTGAAATTACAAAAATCTGTCTTTAACTGCACACCTTTACCAAACAAGAGTATAGTGACATAGGGATTTAGTTTGGATTTGTCTACACATAAAACCATATGATATAAATTACATTTTTAATTTTTTAAAATTTTAAGTAACACTGGAATATTCACAGAAATAATATTTTATTAAGCCATAAATAATACTCAATAAATTCTCACAAAACTAATGTTGGGAGGGAAAAACTTTTCCTCCATCCTTTTAGGTTTACTTCCTCTGGGAGCTTTTAAATTAAACTAACAAATGACAGATTAAAAAGAGAAAATAAA
This sequence comes from Tursiops truncatus, assembly GCF_011762595.2. NCBI lineage: Eukaryota > Metazoa > Chordata > Mammalia > Artiodactyla > Delphinidae > Tursiops > Tursiops truncatus. Next base: position 88,374,941 of record NC_047040.1, on the reverse strand, counting down.
AGATTATTAATGTTCATACGGGAGTTCACAAAAGAAGTAGCCCATTAAATGGCTAAAGTTAGGGGCTGATATACATAATTTAATTAGGAGAAGGAAGGGAGGAGAAAAGGCTCTTACTGATAGGGATAGAGTAGCCTAATCAAATAGTTAGTTCAGAAATCCCACTAGGGGACTGTAGATAGAGAGGGAATTTTAGGGGGCTTTGGGAGTCTGCAGTAAGTTAATCATCACTCAAGAAAGCAATGGGAAAATCCTGAAACAATGTGGGCTTGCTTGACTCATGAAGCAAAGCAACTTGCTCAGCATCAAAGCCAGACAGGCTTGCCTAACAACAAAACCAAGCTAACTTGCTTAGCAACAAAACCACGCAATGGAGGCATGAGTCATGAAAATATAGAAAATATAGTAGAAAATATAGTAGAAAAATAAGGCCTAAATCCTGCCTAGTGATGTAAACAAATTAATGACCCTTAGGACATGCTCTCTGCACACACACAAAAAAACAATAATTTAGGAAAAGGTGACATTTCAAAGTGAAAGACCCTCATTATATTGAGACTTGAAATAATTTTTCCACAGCACCATGACAGTCCCAGATGAGCCATATAGGGTCAAAAACCTCCCCCGCCCAACAGGTAGGAGGAGTTAATGATGGATGACTTGAAGAATGAGGAAGAAGGTAGTCTTTTTCCCCTCCCCTCTTTTCTTTTGATTATAAAAATGTAATGCACTAAGTACTCAGGGCAGCGCAATGCTCACTTCCCTGCCTGCTTGTAAGCCTCACAAGCGTCCTATTCTAATAAATCACTTCTCATCTATCACTTTGCCTCTTGCTGAATTCTTTCTGCACTGAGACATAAAGAAATGGAGCCTCCCAGAGGCCCCCGAAATGCCACCTAGCAGTTTCCTTATGGGTTTCCTTAAGAAAGAAAATAGGTTTCTTGGAGAACAAGTATGAGATGAGAAAATTTGGAATAATGTTTGTTTTTGCAGGTGGTCTTTCCCGAGAGAGAATCACGATAGCTTCACTCCTGGTCTCCCTGGGAGTGCAGTCACCCCATAGAGAGGATTTATGGCAGCATCATTTCCCACAAGTTTCTTCATCTGGTCAGATAAGGGAAGTTTGAGAACACTTCTTTCTGCATCTGTTGAATCTTAAATGTTTGCAATTTAAGATAATCTTCATACCAAATCTGGGGTTACAAGTGAGCAAACACACTAAATATACAGCCCCGTTTAGAGATTTTTCACACAAAATAAATAGTCTGTTGAGTCAAAGATAGGCATCTTCACTTAAGAGAATAGTCAAGGAGAAAGGTGAGCCAATCATCCAGTGAAATAAGCTGAATGTATCCTAGTGATCACTGGGTAACAGATACCACAGTCAAAAAACCAATTTTAAAAAATTGTGAAAAAATGAAAAGGTAAATAAATTGAAATAAAAGCAGGTAACAAAGATGACAGAGTACATATATTTAATGTATACTGAGCTTGTACAAATTAGTAAGAATGATTCTAAAACCACAATAGAAAAACAAAGGCAAGCAGGAAAACAAATGCAAACAACAAACAGGTACCGTTCAGTCCTCCTTATTCGCGGATTCTGTATTTGTGAATTCATCGACTTGCTAAAATTTATTTGTAATCCCAAATCAATACTCTTGTATTTTTTGTGGTCATTCATGGACATGATCAGAACAGCAAAAAAAACTGAATTGCCTGACGTGCACCTTCCCAGCTGAGGTCAAACAAGGCAATGCTCTGCCTTTTTGTTTCCACGTTCATACTGTATACAAATTTCCTTTTCCTGGTCTTTTTAGTACTAGATTTTTCCCACTTTTGTGCTTTCTGTTAGTGATTTGGCTGTTTAAAATGGCCCCCGTGTGTCTTGCTGAAGTGCTGTCTCGTATTCCTAAGCTCAAGAATACTGTGATGTGCCTTATGGAAAAAATATGTGTTAAGTAAGCTTTATTCAGGCATGAGTTACAGCACAATTGGCCATGAGTTCAATGTTAATGAGTCAACAATTTATATTTAATAAGGTGTCTTTAAACAGAAGCACACATAAAATAAGTTTATGTATTGATCTGTTGATGAAAATATTGTGACCAGAGGCTCTCAAGAGCACAACCCTGGAATTCCCCAGGAGCAATGGTTCAATACTGGTTAATTCAGTGTTCACTGCAACTTTACAGAATATAACTATAATGAGTAATGAAAATCTACTATATTTGAAAAATTAAAACTCTGATTAATAATCAGGGAAAGCCAAATTAAATAATATTAAGCTGCATTATTTTAACCTATCAGATTTGGAATTTTTTTTTTTTAGGAAAGAGAAAAGGTGCATCAGTGTTGAGCAGAGCATTGTTAAATCAAGTCTGCAACAGAAATATAGACTGGCACCACCTTTTGAGAAAGTAAATTGACAGTATGCATAAATAGCCTTACACCTGTTCATAACTTTGGACTCCGTAAATTTTTGAGGAATTGGAACTGGTACTAGGGAAATTACTAGATCTGTGAACAAAAGTCTCCCTGTAATGTTGTTAATCACAGTATTATTCCTAAAAGAGACCAATATACAAAACTCAACTTCTAATTTTCTCCATCTCACACTTAAGTGGAAGCATAACACTGCTCTTTTCAAAAACAGTAAAGAAGAAACTGCTGGCAAGGAAAAGAATCCCTATCAAAGGGAATTAGTGAACCAAAGAGATTTACTGCTCTCAGAGCAACTAAAAGCTCAGTTAAAAAATAAATAAATAAATAAATAGAGAGAGAGAGAGACAGAGAGAGAGAGAGAGAGACAGAGAGAGAGACAGAGAGACAGAGAGAGAGACAGAGAGAGACAGAGAGAGACAGAGAGAGACAGAGAGAGAGAAACCTTGGATATTTCTAAAATAAAGAGCCACTAGAAAGCTTTCTTGAACAAACAATGGACAAAAATGAGGGTGACTTGCCTTAAAACAAGAACCCTCATGAAGCCTTTGGCTAACAAAGTGCTGAATAAAGATTCTTTTAAATAACAATTGATTAGTTTGGTCCCCTTAAGAACATTTTCAGCTCCTTTTCTCAAAGTTCAAATGGCTGCTCAAGTCTAAACTACTCAGCATTAAATTCTAAATAAAGTTTGCAGTTCAGTGCTCTTTTTTTTTTTTTAAAGTTTTAATTCTTTGGAAGAGTTCCTTACTAGCAAGAAATACCAACATTGCTGCCTCACCTCTGGGGATAGATGCCAAGATACTAAGAAAGATGATGTTTAAAATGCAAATGCTTTACCTTTAAATTCATGGCACACAGAATTATATCCAGGATGCTTATGTGTAATATCTTGTTTCTGATATACACAAACTACAAATTGGTAGCAGTCACTATTGAGATATTCAGATCCAGAGATACAGTAATATAAATGCATCTAGTATAAGTTTAGCTACTAGAAAATACATGCAATTTTAAAGCAACACTCTCCATTCCCTAAAATCCTAAAGAGTAGTTAATTAACAGGAAATTCATGAAACATTAAAGAAAAATCAAATAAGGAAAAAAGGCAATAATGAAATTATTCTCAAGGAAAACTCAGAATTAAGTAAATGTGTGTGGGTGTGTACATATATACACACACTTCAAGAAGGGAGGCATATTAATGCCAGGCAAACATTCTATTTTACTTTTTCTTTTGCTTTTATTGAAGTACAGTTTACATATACTATCATATTGGTTGCAGGTGTACAACATAGTGAGATACAACATTTATATACATTATCAATTGCTCACCATGGTAAGTCTAGTAAACCTTCTGTCACTATACAAAGTTATTACAGTATTATTGACTATATTCCATATACTGTTCATTACATCTCTGTGACATTAATTTCACAGCTGGAAGTTTGTACCTCTTAATCTCCTTCACCTATTTTGTCCCCCCACAGCCCTGGTAACCACCTGTTTGTTCTCTATGTCTATATCTGTTCTGTTTTGTTTGTTCATTTGTTTTGCTTTTTAGGTTCCACATATAAATGAAATCATATGGTATTTGTTTTTCTCTGTATGACATATTTTAGTTAGCATACTATTCTTTAGGTTCATCCATGTTGTCACAAATGGCAAGATTTCATTATTTTTTATGGGTGAGTAATGACCCATTTTGTGTGTATATCTAGATCCATACCTAACTATAGATAGATAGATACAGATAAAGATATAGGTATAGATATCAAATGCATCTTTATCCATTCATTTATCTATAGACACTGAGGTTGTTTCCATATCTTGCCCATCGTAATGCAATGAACATAGGGGTGCATTATCTCTTTCCAAATAAGCATTTTAATTTTTTTTTGAATAAATACCCAGAAATGGAAGTGCTGGATCATATAATAGTTCAATCTTTAATTTTCTGAGAAACCTCTATACTTTTTTCTATAGTGGCTGCACCAATTTACATTGTTATCAACAGTTCATGAGAGTTCCTTTTTCTTCACATTCTTCCCCACACTTGCTTTTTGTCGTCTTTTTGATAATAGTCATTCTGATAGGTATGAGGTGATATTTCATTGTGGCTTTGATTTGCATTTCTTTCCCTGATGATTAGTGATGTTAGTGATACTGAGCATATTTTCATGTGTCAGTTGGCCATCTGTAGGTCTTCTTTAGAAAAATTTCTATTCAGGTCCTCTGCCCATTTTAAATTAGATTGTTTGTTTGCTAGCTTGTTTGTTTGTTTATTGAGTTGTGTAAGTTCTCTATACATTTTTATATTAACCCTTTATCGGATATATCATTTGCAAATATCTTCACCCATTCAGAGGGTTGCTTCTGAATTTGCTGATGGTCTCATTCACTGTGAAAAAGCTTTTTAGTTTGATGTAGTCTTATTTCTTTATTTTTGCTTTTATTGCCCTTGACTGAGGAGACAGATCCAAAATAATATTGTTAAGATCAATATCAAAGAGCATACTTTCAATGTTTTCTTCTAGGTGTTTTATGGTTTAAGGGCTAAACTTAAGTCTTTAATCCATTTTGAGCTTATTTTTATATATGGTGTCAGAAAGTGGTTCATTTTCATTCTTTTGCACATAGCTGTCCAGTTTTCCCAAAATCGTTTATTGAAGATACTTGCCTTTTCTCCACTGTATATTCTTGGCTACTCTGTCATAAATTAATTGACCACATAAGTATATGTTTATTTCTGGGCTCTCAATTCTGTTCCATTGATCTCTGTGTCTGTCTTTATGGCAGTACCATACAATTTTGATTACTAGAGCTTTGTAGTATAGTTTTAAATCAAGGATTGTGATACATCCAGCTTTGTTCTTCTTCCTTAAGATTGCTTTGGTTATTCAGGGTCTTTTCTGGTTCCACACAAATTTTAGGATTATTTGTTCCAGTTCTGTAAAATGCTATTTTGATAAGAATTACATTGAATCTGTAGATTCATTTGGTAACACAGACATTTTGACAATATTTAGTCTTCCACTCCATGAGCACAGAACACCTTTCCATTACTTCGTGTCTTCAATTATTTTTCATTAATGTCTTGTGATTTTTAATATACAGGTCTTTAATCTTCTTGCTTAAATTTATTCTTAGGTATTTTATTATTTTTGATGCAATTGTAAATGGGATTGTTTCCTTAATTTTGTTTTCTGAATTTGTAATTAGTGTATAGAAACATAATAGATTCCTGTATATTAGTCTTGCATCCTGCAACCTTGCTGATTTACTAATTCTAATAGTTTTGGGGTGGAGTCTTTGGAGTTGTCCATATATAGTATAACTTTTAAAATTATTTTCTAGTTTTGCTGTTTTAATCAAGTGATTTCCACTACCCTGTCTTCCAGATTGCTGATTTGTTCTTCTGTGTTCTCAATCTGCTGTTGATTTTAGTGTATTTTTCATTTCAGTTACTGTATTCTTCAGTTCTGATTTGTTCTTTTTTTATGTTTTCTATCTCTTTGTTGAAATTCTTACTGAGTTTGTTCATTCTTCTCCCAAAACTGGTGAGCATTTCTACTACTATTGATTTCAACTCTTTATCTAGTAAATGTCTTATCTTCATTTTGTTTAGTTCTTTTCCCAAGGTTTTGTCCTGTTCTTTCACTTGGAAGGTATTTCTTCATCTTGTCACTTTGCCTAACTCTCTGTGTTTGTTTCTATGTATTAGATATATCAGCTAGGTCTCTTCATCCTGAAAGAGAGATCGCATCTAGAAGGTGTCCTGTGGGGTTCAGAGATGCATTCTCTGCTGGTCACCAGAGCCAGGTACTCCATGGGTATTCTCTGTGTGAGCAGCATGTCCTTCTGTTGTGGTTGGATTGTGATTGCTGCAAGCATGCTGGTGGGTAGGGTTTGACCCCCAGGCCAGCTGGCTGGAAGGTCCAGCTGCCACTGCTGTGGGCCTGCTGGTGGTGGGGCTGGCCCTGGGCCCACCTGGCTGAGCAGTCAGTCCACATGACACTTTAATGGGCACACTGTTGTGTGAGTTCAGCTCCTGGAGCAGAAACCACTTTGGAGGGGTGTCAGTACAGGTTGGGGCATCCCTCTGGGTGGGGCAGAGCTTGCCTCATGGTGCAGGACCCACTTTGGAAGAGCACCAGTGCTAGCCAGGGTTGCTTGCTAATGGGGTGGGGCTGGAGCCACTTTGGAGGGGCCAGCTGTGGCAGGTCCTCAGGGGAACACTGGGGCAGGGTACACAATGTTAGCTAAGTTGATGGAAAATTACTGAAATGGTACCCACCAGTGCCAGGCAACTGGAAGGAGAGTTAAAAAAAAAAAAATTGCCTGCCATCACTTCCATCTCCATATTATGTTTCACCAGATCCTTATCCCTCTAGCACACACCCTAGTTAGAGGATCTCCTTGTTGTATGACCCAGGTGGTTTTCAAGCTGCTGCCTCTGCACTATGACTTGGAACAAGTGAGTCTGTGCTGAGCCTTTCAAGAATGGAGTGTCAGTTTCCCACAGCCCTTCGCTCTACTGGACAGAAGCCCTGCTGGTTTTCAAAGCTAGATGTTATGGAGGCTCATCTTCCTGGTGCAGTCTCATGGGCTGGAGGCCTGATGTGAGGCTTGGACCTTCAGTTGTCATATCCCTCCTGCCAGAGGGTGGCTACGTCACGGTGTGGGTTCTGACTAGATGGAGTTTCTGCCCTTACCTGTCTTGATGTGGCCTTTTCTTTATATTCTTAGTTACAAAAAAAAATCTATTCTGCTAGTCTTCAGGTCATTCTTAGAGTTTTTCTAAATGTAGTTGTAGTTTTGATGTGTCCATGGGAGAAGGTGAGCTCAGTACTCTGCCACCTTGATCTAGACTCACCGGAAATGTTCTGTTTCTAAATGAGGGGGTATCCCACAGCTATGCTTCATTCTATTAAAATGGCCCACTTGAAGGTAGTGATCCCTTTAATACATTTGTAGCAATGTTCGTTCCGTCTTGAATTTATACTATAAACATGATGGAGAGTAAAAATCAATGAAGCGAAAATACAAATTTTATAGAACTCTCACCTATTTAGAAACAAAATTATGATATATTCATAATCAGTAACTATGAATACCCTTTCTTCCTAGTATTATTTTTCCTCTCACAAAAGAATGTAAACTTTCAAGGATTACATTCATTTGAAGTAATATTTTAAACATTTTACCTTGTGATTTGACCACACTTTTTCTTTATCCCAGACAGTTTTTACTATGTAGTCCGAGAATAGGCTAGAGATAAGCAAACTTATCAGCTTGGCACTCATGTGTCATAAGAATGGAATAGGATTCAAAAAAAAAGATCACATTCTGGATTCTGTTCTACTAATTTCCTGAGGTTGTGGGCTGGTCACTTAATCTCTCTCGACCAGATTATGGCCTTCTCTGTCAATCTTAAAAATTCTGCTTCTATGGCTCAAATGACAGGTTTCAGGACTGACAATGTGATGAAGGTAGTGGCTCATTAGCATGAGAAATATTCATTACCATAAGAAACACTCTGTCTCAACTATTTAAATCATTATAGAACACATGTTCTCAACACAAAGACTATGACATATTTTGGCTTTTAGCTCTCCTTCCCAGAGATAACTAGTTATTATCATGTTCTCATGTAATCTTTCAGGGATTTTCTATGTATAAAAACTGTGTTCTGTGTGTAATGTGTTTTACTGGATGTGAGCCAAGACCAAACCAGTTTTAGACTTAAGTAAATGTAAGATGAAAGAAATAAAAACATCAAATTAATGATACTGATGGGATTCAGGACACAATACTCCAAAGTATGGCACCTTGGTATTCAATATATTGAATATCTTAAGCTGAAAGAATTTGAGAAAATAGCAGAAATAGGAAAGTCACCCTAACCTTCACTCCCCTCAACCTTCTTCTCTGAAACAGGTCACAAAACTCCCATGTGAAAGGTACCCTCCATGGACCAGAAGAAAGGAAGACATTCTGATTACCATGGATGGGAAATTTGGGACTGAGAAATCTGTACAAACAAAACTTTGTTAAACTAACGCTTATCTTCCTAGTTACTTTTCACCATTTACTACCCAAGCCTAGATCTCACTGCCTTGTCAGTTCCTCACAAATTTATTGTCTTGTGTGTGTGTGTGTGTGTGTGTGTGTGTGTGTGTGTGTGTGTGTGTGTAAAAGGTATAAACGTTTTCTGGTCTGGTCACTTCTTCAGGTCTTCATTCTCTTGTGAAGGGTCCCATGTACATGATGAAATACATTAAAATCAGTATGCTTTTATCCTGTTAATCTGTCTTCATCAGTTTAATTTTCAGACCCAGTCAGGGATCCTAAGAAGGTAGAGGGAAACTTTTTCCTTCCCCACAATACAGTATATCTGTCTAGTAAGGCATATGTACTAAAAATGTGTTTTTACCTTTAGCAACATCACCTTACCTTATGATCTGTCTAGACTTTTTACCCTACTCCCTAGCCCATACCCAAGATGCTGTCCCTGCCAAACTACTTCATTTCCCTGACTTATTGTGCTATTTTCTCTAAAAAAATTCATATTGTTCCCTTTACCTAAAATATCTCCCTTCCTTCTGTCTTCTCTTCCAATTCCTACTCATTGTTCAAGACTCAGTTCAGATTATTGCTTATAGGAAGTTAGCCTGACTTGTAAGACAAAGTTAGGCACATCTCTCTTAAAACTCTTATTCAATTGCTATTGTTTTTAAGGTCTGTTTTTCCCACTAGACAGTGACTTTAAATGTCAGGCAACAGAACCTGGATGCTATGCATCTTTGCATCCCTACTTCTAAGTACCAGGCCATCATAGGAAGGGCTTGAATTTCTTCTGTCATTAATAAAGAAGCCATTGATAGCACTGTTAACGTTAAGTTGTATTTTATTCAGAATTCTTTCCTTTTAGATATTTCATTTCAGTCAGGGTACCATTTTGTACATGCTAAAGGCCATCTTTTACAAGGCAGTTTTATGTCTCTACTGTGTGATTGAGAGTGTAAACATGAGTAGCCTTTGTATAAAAGTAAGGTATTTGGGGCTTCCCTCGTGGCGGGAAGATCTTCCCGGTCCGGGAAGATCTCACAACAGTGAGAGGCCCACATACCGCAAAAAAAAAAAAAAAAAAAAAAAAAAAAAGTAAGGTATTTGCAACAAAAATATCCTATTCAAATTTATGAACTATTCCAATAGTTCATAAAGTCTTGTCAATGACACTGCACTTCTATCTCTTTCCATCTAAAGCATTTCAGCTTCTTTTGATATTTATTTTCATCATATATTTTCAGCAACTGAAAGGATGGAATCTATAAATTAATCTAGCAATTACATTAAAATTATAAATATTAATTTTTTCACCAAAGGCATTTTTTCAATAGCTACTTATTGGACCAGGTTCTGTTCTAAGAGCTGAATATATAACAGTGAACACAACATGCAACATGACTAGAACTTTAGAGCTTAAATTCTAGTGAGGTGAGCAGAGTTAAAAAATAAATAAGTAAAATACTTAGAATCTTATATGCTAATAATACTATAGAAAAAATATAGCAGAAAATGAGTTGGGTAACACTGGGAGGGGGGTTTGACTTGAGTCTGGTAGTCAGGGAAGACCTTACTGAGAAACAAATACTAAGGAGGTAAGGCAATGCACCACGTATTATTAAGGAAGAAGCATTCCAGATAAAGAGAACAGCAAGGCCCTTAGGTAAATATATCCAGTTAATATCCAAGAGCAGCAGCATGGCAGTGTGAGCTGCGGAGTGGAGGGAGGAGGAGGAAAGCTGTGAGTCATGAAGTTAAAGAGGTAAAGAAATAAGAACTTTAACTATTGAGAAGACTTTGGCTTTTATTTTGAGGGATATGTGAAGCCACTGGCAAATTCAAAGCAGAGGAGGGCTATGATCTAACATACATTTTAATAGGATGTTGGGTTAGAAACAGAAGAAGAAAAACCAAGAAGCAAGAGAAGATACTCAAAAGAGGTGGCATGTGTCACAAGCTGTATCCTAAGGTACATGGGAAAGATTTGTGAAATTTACAAGGGATGAATCTACATTTTTCACCCCTATCATCCTCTAGTGATAGATGCAACAGACGAATGGTGAGTGGTGAGATCGATATATTGGGAGTATTATACTAACCTTTCTACCCTCAAAATGTTTGGTGTCTGAGATGAAAAAAATATAAATACGACTATGAAATGAAAGTATAATGAAGCAAAAGAGGGGAAAGGTAGGGCTAAGGAATGAGGTGACCTTTAAGGATAACCACAAACATAGATAGCAATCCCCAATTATTTAGCATCTCTTGACTATGGTTTCAAGGTATTACTACACAGATATACTTAGCTGTTAGAAGAGTTTTAATAGAGACATATCCTACTCCAAGTATATGAAGAAGTTATTGTTATTGCAGTTTGGGCTGCGATAACAAAGGTACTATAGACTAAATGGCTTAAACAACAAACATGTATTTCTCACAGTTCTGGAGGCTGGGAAGTTCGAGATCAAGGCATGAGCAGATTCAGTGTCTGATGCATAGATGACTGTCTTCTCACTGTGTCCTCATATAGTGGGGAGAGGGAGAGAGAGGGAGAGAGAGAGAGAGAGAGAGAGAGAGAGAGAGAGAGAGAGAGAGCGAGTTCTGGGCTCTTCATCCCTTTATAAGAGCACCAATATCATCATGGGGGCTCCACCTCCACGACCTCATCTAAATCTAATTACCGCCTAAAAGCACCACCTCCAAATATCATCACATTGGGGATTAAACCTAACACAAGTTCTGAGAGGACACAAACAGTCCATAGCATCCAGGTTGGATGCAGCCTGTGAAAAGCTGAAAATAATCTTATTAGTCATTGTACTCAATCTAAGCAATGACATGCCAACTGAAGATGTCAGTAACGAGAATCACATGGTTGGAAAGGTTCTAGGACGACTTCTCGAAGAAGTATAGAGGACGGATTGCAGATGAGTTCAAGAAGAAGGAAACTAGAGGCCTAGAGGCCATTTGCTAGGATATTACCTTAGTTCAGGTCTTTGGGAGTCAGAAAAAAATAAAGAATATTTATGGGGTTTTAATAAAATCTAATTAAATGGGTTAACTGACAAGTCTCCTACATTCTGAAATAACATAAAGACATTACGAAAGGGAATGATTAAGTAGAATATATATGTATTCTCCATGTTTTGTCTATATTAGGGTACTAATATTAACGATTCTGATCATGACACTAAAATGCAATTTTATTCTAAATAAAAATAATGAAGAGTTCTCTTTTTTTGCTTTGAAACTGTGTTTAAGGACTAGTTCTGTAAATAGCAATGTGTTTATCTTGACAATATGATGTTAAAGGTAACGATCATTTTTGATTCCTAAGCAAAAGGACTATGTATTGCACACATATACTTCTGTCCTATTACTGTGATTTGTCATTAGTGTATTTAAAACTGGTACAGTTGTAAGAGGAAACTTCGTCATTTTGATTTTGAAATATGAATATTATAGAAATATATGTATTCATTATAGAATATAATATGAATTTATCACATTAAAATATGGAAATTGAATTAAAATGAGTTCTTTATATTTACAAATATTTGAAACAAATATTCAGTGGTCATTTTTGTCTTTTTTAAAAATTGTTTTTGCTAACGTTCCTAGGCAATTTATGTAAATATGATGTGTAAGTTACCTACGTAATCGCTTTTATGTTTCTTCTAATTGCAATATAATCCACACCTTTCACTAAATCTTTAAAGTGTTTTCAGTTATGTGTTACACACTTAGGCCCCTCAATTTTAATCAGTAATTCAGTAGGCCCACCATCTCCCTGACAGCTCCTAAAGAACTTCTACCAAATCCCAGGGACTTCTTGGAAAGTAACAGGTAAACCAGTATAATCTTCATTTTTACTGTAGAGTAAATTGAAGCCTGAAAAGTTTATGTGATTTCCTCAGTGTAACAGAGGAGGAACAGACCTGGGACCATGACAATGATTTTTTTTCACAAATTTAGTACCTTTTTTAATATTCCACCTTGACAAAAAATCACTTTGTTCAACAAACAATGGCAATTTTGTATTATGTATGCACTGTTATTTCCGCAAGATGACACTTCCATCTTCTTACCACACACTGATCACACATTCTGATTTTCCTTTGATTGCATATTTTATGAGGTTCTGTTCTTAGTCTTGCAGCTCATTTTGCTATTCCCTGACCACTTACATAACCTTGTTAGCTAGTATATAACATTAAGCTGTCTGATCATGTTTATATCTTTCAGTTTCATACTTCCAGCAGATTTTATTAAAATTTTACTTAATCCTTTTTTGTGATTATTAATAAAGATTACAAGCAAACCTAGGAATGACTTAAGTACCTTTTCATTTATCATTGACCTTATCCTGCTGTCATTTTTTCCTTCTCCAAATCAGTACAACGAAAGTAATTTCATCTATTTTATGAACAGGAAGATAATGTGGTCTCTGTAGGATAAGAATTATATGTTTGTTTATTTCACTTCTTTTTGGTAATTCAAAAGTAACATTTTAGATGTGGTCGAACTTAAATTTTGAATACTACTGCTCCTAGAGTTCATTCTTGGTGCTTTGTGCTACTTTTAGTGGAGTTTGTTTTAAAATACTCGTACTGTGGTCTTTTTAAAATGTTTCAGAATCAAGTTGCACCAGATACTAAGAGACAGATGGTAAGTAGTTTTAACTCCAAGCCATTGAATAGGAAGTGGAGAAAGAAAAAGAAAATAAGAAAAAAAACCACAAAAATTGGAAGGCTTAGAAATACCTTAGATTGATCTTACCATGAGAGACTAACATATTAGACTACACTGCTTTCTTTTCTGAATTATATAGTGATTCCTAACTTTAAAGAAGTATTGACATGGGATTGGGGCAAATAATATAAATTTAAAACTTCTGACTATTAGCAGAAAAGTTATTTCAAAAAGATAAAACTGAAGAACAGTTCTATAGTATGGTCCCAAATAAGTATGCAACACGTTTATTCCAAAGAATAGGAAGTGATGAATTTCTGTAAATGTCAGTCTCAGAAATTCAATTTGTTGACTTCAAGATGAATTAAACTGACTTAATTAAGTTACAATGTAACTCAATCAAATAAACAGACAAAAACATAAATAGCTAAACAAATCACTAATCTCTGAAATATACCAGTGTTTCTCAAATTTACTAATTTAAAAAGAAGTGCTGGGTTCTTGTTCAACATACGGATTCCTAGGCCATCTCTGGAGATAGTAAGCCAACAGGTTTGAAGAGTACTAAGGTATAATCATTTTTAATCAAGTCCCCAAATCAGGCAAGTATGAGAAACACTGAGACAAAGGGTCAGTTGCTGGCATGGGTCATGGTCTTGAGGTACATTATTTGTTTGTAATTCTGAATCTGACAGTCAATATATTTTAAAGTAAAAGTAAGGATTTGGTTTGAATTTAAAATTAAGTTCAGACTTTTCTTGAATGTATCATTTGTAAAATCCATCCTTTTGTATGTCCTCCTGTCGGCATTAAGTTACTTGAACACAGGAACTAGATTGTCTTTATTTAGAGCTTAACTCCCAATACCAAAGTCCAGAAACTTTTGCATCATCTTTGATCAAACTTTTTGCTAAATGAGTGAATGTATTAATTACTATGTACAGAAGTTGCCTGTATGAGGGAATATTTTAGTTTATTCAGAGATTAAAAAATTTAAGAATTTGAAGTTTGAAATATCCTAAATGCACAGTTTGTATTAAATATTTTTGTCCCCTGGAAATGGCTACCAACTATTCCATAGGTAAAGGGGAAAAAAGCCTCCTGATTTTCAATTTCAGGTACTTCCAATGATCATATCCCACTACCAAATAACTACTATGTCTTCTAGATGCACCCCCAAAATCAGTTGACTTCCAACCAGGTATACTATTTGTTCCCTTTCCATGATCGATTGCCTTTTCGAACTCTTTTTAAGAGAACACATCATTTTCTTTCAAATAGCTGGTCCAAAAGTTGACTTTTTTACAGCAGTTCACATGTTTATAAAGCTCTCTTTAGGACTATATGGAACATAACAGATAGAAATTTCCTAAATATTTCCTTTTCTGAGAGTAAAGAGAGAGAAATATTATATATATATATATATATATATATATATATATAAAACATATATTTCACTGACTCCAATTCTAAGTACTTAACAAGATAATTTAAAAACACATATTTTGCACAGTCTGGATCAAACTCTGTTATAATGTTTTTAATATACGTTATTGAATTTTTAGCTCTCACAACAATCCAATGAGATACTTTATTATCTCCATGTAAGAGAGGAGGTACCTAAGTACCTAATTTCCTTTTTTGGGAATTCTTGTATAGGAACTTATAAAAATTACAACTCTATTAATATTAAGGTTAGAAATTCTCAAAGCTCAAGACAAACATACAAACTTGTCTTTAAAATTCAAAGCAATATTAGTAACTACAGTAAAGCAATGTCTATAGAGAATTCTGAAATACTACATGGACGCACAAAAGAAAAAGCCTGCCTTCTCAGCGGGTATCAGAGATTTCTGTATTGCATACTAACTGTTCAGGCAGTTAATTTGCACTAATCAGCTGGAGACAAAGGGAGAGAAATTTACAGTAACTTGATGAGTTAATTTTGTGTTTTATAGTTATTGCCTTCCTGGGTTGCTAAATGCTCCATCTTTAACATAGTTTTGAGATATTACAGACGCCTTCCTCAAAACCAGGCAACACACTTGTGAACACTTAAAGTCATCTGAATGTTCTTGCACTCATTTGTTCTGAAAGGAAACCTAGGTCTTCTACACTGAAAAAGAATAAGAAAAGGATAGACTGAGGGCCTTTCCAAATACTCCCAATAGATTCTCCCCCGCTACAGTCTCTTTCCCTACATTTTATTTAAAGGTCTCTATGCATAATCTTTCAAAACATTTGTTAAATATTCTAGGAGTTTTCAAATTAAAAATAAGGTGGCAGACATATTCTCTTTAAAGAGTGAGAGAGGAGAGTGCAGCTTCACACTGACACTTGGGAGATGATTACATCCTCTTCCCAAAGGACTGAATAAAGTATGCCATTTTCATGAATATACTCTATTACGGTCTCAAGATTACTGCGTCAAAGTACTTTAATTGCAAAGAGAAAGTACACTGTCCTGGAGAAAACTAAAGCAATAAATCAAAAAGTAATTTATGCATGTCCTGTTAAGATTCTAAAGACCAAAAACAACGCTCAGTGTTAAACCCAAGAGACCTTTCACTTTTTTTTTTCAATTCAATTCAGGAAAGCCATTAAGTGTCATGTATAAAGAACTGTGCTCACAGAGTAGGGGATACTAAGATGAATATGGTCTCCAATCCTGGCCTAAGGAGGGTCTTCCACATTGCTTTCAACAAGCAAATGAATATCTATCATACTGAAGGTCTATAATAATCATAACTTTGTATTCTAGAAAAAGATCACCAAAAACACTTCTCATGATTTTGAGGGGGGAAAATGTCACTTAATAAAAAAACAAAATAAAAATAAAAAGACAGAGGGAGAGAAGGCAGAAAATACTCAATTATTTAGAAACATACTGCAGTTCTGGCACCTTTCACTTATTACAGCTCTCCATAAGTAACAGAAGTTCTGGAAGAAGAATAAGGATTTAAATCTCTGATGATGAATAAATTCCACAATTGAAATTTTCCATTTCTTTTTAAAGAAAATGATTGCATGGATTAAAACAGTTTACTTTACACCAGTCAAAATACTGGTTTCTTGTAATGTAACCAAACCCTCAAGGAAAGCAGGGTTTTTTTTGGTTTTTTTGGTTTTTCTGTTAAGAATCTTATAGAAAAGGCTTTGGGATGGGACTTTTAGTCCATTCCTTTTAAAAGTGAATTTGATGACCATATACTATCCACAATTTTTTTTTTAATGCCTAGGTTTGATCATCTCTAAAATGGGTATTATATTTAGGTTGAAGAATATGAAATTAACAATGTTTGATCATTTTTAACCTATACAAAGGGCAATATATCAATCAGTTTTCCTCTCTCAGATACCATATAGTATGATTATATCAAATGGAAACTTTTGTGAAAATATTTTGTAAATTATAAACGGCTATCGGATATAAAGTAAAATAAGATAAAACTTTCACGTAAATAGTCATAATCTCTGGAAAGTTTCTGGTATTTCTACTTTTAAATCTAAAGTTTTGTGATTTTGTGTTCTAAAGTGGGCTCATCATTTTGCTCTTGGGTCTAGAAATGAAGAAAGTTAAAACCAAGGCAATTCCTTAAGACAGGGAATGATTGCTTTATTTTATTTTACTTATTCTACTTCATTAGTCTAGACTCAGTCATGAGAATCCTGACAGGACTTCATAACAAGAAGTTATAGTCAGAAAACATCAGGTATTAATTAAGATACCCCTCAATTCAACTTCACCTTATAGAGTCCACCATGAATTGGACACTGGAATTCTGCTCTAATAGCTTTTAACAATAATGAAAACATAATATTAATGGCTTTATTGGTATTTTTTCAGAGTTAACTTCTGGGTTAAGCAATTTATGTATTTTAGAGAGCACAGGTCCTTGGAAAAGACAGAGTTGCTTGGAATCCAATCCTAATAGTGCCGTTTAGCAGCTATGAGGTATTGGCAAGGTATTAAATCTCTGTAAACCTCAGTTTCCTCATCTGTGTGATGGAAACATGAACAATAAAACTTCAGAGAGCTATTGTCAAATTTAAATGCAATAATCCATGTGAATGTTAAACTATATCTTGTTTAGAAGTATCTATAACTCCTATTTTAAATCCGATAATTCAGAGATATCACAGTAAACCACATCTGAGGGATTTATAACATCACCCCATCCAAACCTCAGCCTTGGGAAAGATTATATCACTTGACAACTTATGATGAGAGTACAGTCAGAGAAAGTAGGTACCTTAACATAATAGTTGCTTTGCCTTGTCACCAAATGGTGAATGTGTTTTCTTTAGTAACTTTTAAAGTACTAGCTTTGGCCTTTTAAGAAGTGAACTGTTAAATACACATATATAATTGAGAGCTTCCTAAACTATTTCAAATGCTTTATCATCTCTGTATCTGGTTTCAAGTTACAGCATTAACACATTATTGACCAGGGGATTTTTGCAGAAACTAACGCCTGTGGCCATAATATGTCTCCAGTCAAAAATGTGTTAATAGGGGCTTCCTTGGTGGTGCAGTGGTTGAGAGTCCGCCTGCTGATGCAGGGGACATGGGTTCGTGCCCCGGTCCGGGAAGATCCCACATGCCGCAGAGCGGCTGGGCCCGTGAGCCATGGCCGCTGAGCCTGCGCATCCAGAGCCTGTGCTCCGCAACGGGAGAGGCCACAAGAGTGAGAGGCCCGCATACCACACACACACACACAAAAATGTATTAATGAATACTCTGAATATCTCTCTTTAATGTATATACTTTAACAAACTTACGTTCTGTAAGAGTATTTAACTATTACTCTAAGCAAGCTCTCTGATATACAGAATTACAACACGAAATGATCAAATTTTGAGTCACGTTTTGTTTGTGAGGTATCAAATTTGTTACTTCTGTCTAAATGCTAAATTGACCCTTAAAACTACCTTTTTCATGAAAAGTTATAGCTCTATTAGTCAATAAAAACATATTCCAAACCAACAGTTCACTTTTATACAATTCTCACATATTTTGGAGAAAGGCAACTAACTACATCTTCCTCACAATTTTCTAGCTTCAATTTAGTTAAACTGCTTTTTGCTCTCCCCTGGTATCTTCGTGAATGGGAAATAGATACATTTCCTATAAATTTAGCAAACTTGATGTGGCACGTCTCAGTTGGGATTAGTTCTAAAGTGATACATAAATTCTTAGCTCCTTTCAGAACGAAAATATTGTTTTAGAACAGAAAGTAAGTGGAGGAGAGGAAATGAGAGAAGGAGATAGGGGTAGAGAGGGAGGTCGGAAATTAACACATTTCTGTATTTGTTAAATTATTTTTCCATTTAAAGTCTGATAACAAATGAAATGTTCATAAAATATGACATGAAAGCATAAATAAAAGTGGTAGCACAGAAAAGACCAAAATTGGTAGTAAAAGGAAATAGAGCTTGGGGATCTCACCAAATTTAGAAACTTGTATACATTATTCATGTGTTTGATTTCCCAAGGCTATTGATATTTTATAAATTTTCTCTTTTATTTTTTCTCTTCTCCTTTCCTTTCCCTCATTTTCCCTCTTTACCAGAAAAAAAAAAAATTATAATAGCTGGAAACTTTGCTTTCTCTATTTTTTTCAGGTATTTAAATCTGAGGACAATTTTACAAAGTCTAACAGTTTACTGGGAAGCACCATATTGTTATTCTCTCACTCAGCTTCTTTGTGTGTCTTCTCTTTTTATTTGTCGAAAGCAAAATGATGTACTGCACACAAAAACTGTAATAGAATTCTTTTAAGAAACTCAAACAAATATAAGATAGTGTATATTCTTTCTCTATCATTTTAGGTATATAGCCATGTTAATTCATCTTCGTGGAGCTGTTCTGTGATATTACACTTTCCTTTCATTTTTATACCTAGTTTTATAGTTCCAAGGTCCTTCTTTTCATTGAATTAAGCCTTACTTTATGACCTTATTCACCCATTTCTGCCCCTTTTTAGCTTATCTAACTATCCCAGCTCACCTAACCTTTACACTGTTTAGAGTAGGATGAAGAAATCCTTTGTATTTTTTTTTAGTTTCTTAAAGAACCTCCATACTGTTCTCCATAGTGGCTGTATCAATTTGCATTCCCACCAACAGTGTATGAGGGTTCCCTTTTCTCCACAACCTCTCCAGCATTTATTGTTTCTAGATTTTTTGATGATGGCCATTCTGACCGGTGAGAGATGATATCTCATTGTAGTTTTGATTTGCATTTCTCTAATGATTAATGATGTTGAGCATCCTTTCATGTGTTTGTTGGAAATCTGTATATCTTCTTTGGAGAAATGTCTATTTAGGTCTTCTGCTCAGTTTTGGATTGGGTTGTTTGTTTTTTTGATATTGAGCTGCATGAGCTGCTTGTAAATTTAGGAGACTAATCCTTTGTCAGTTGTTTCATTTGCAAGTATTTTCTCCCATTCTGAGGGTTGTCTTTTGGTCTTGTTTATGGTTTCCTTTGCTGTGCCAAAGCTTTGAAGTTTCATTAGGTCCCATTTGTTTATTTTTGTTTTTATTTCTATTTCTCTAGGAGGTGGGGCAAAAAGGATCTTGCTGTGATTTATGTCATAGAATGTTCTGCCTATGTTTTCCTCTAAGAGTTTGATAGTTTCTGGCCTTACATTTAGGTCTTTAATCCATTTTGAGTTTATTTTTGGGTATGGTGTTAGGGAGTGTTCTAATTTCATACTTTTACATGTAGCTGTCCAGTTTTCCCGGCACCACTTATTGAAGAGGCTGTCTTTTCTCCACTGTATATTCTTGCCTCCTTTATCAAAGATAAGGTGCCCATATGTGTGTGGGTTTATCTCTGGGCTTTCTATCCTGTTCCATTGATCTATATTTCTGTTTTTGTGCCAGTACCATACTGTCTTGATTACTGTAGCTTTGTAGTATAGAATTACCATACCACCCAGCAATCCACTACTGGGCATATACCCTGAGAAAGCCATAATTCAAAGAGAGTCATGTACCAAAATGTTCACTGCAGCTCTATTTACAATAGCCAGGACATGGAAGCAACCTAAGTGTCCATCAACAGATGAATGGATAAAGAAGATGTGGCACATATATACAATGGAATATTACTCAGCCATAAAAAGAAACGAAATTGAGTTATTTGTAGTGAGGTGGATGGACCTAGAGTCTGTCATACAGAGTGAAGTAAGTCAGAAAGAGAAAAACAAATACCATATGCTAACACATATATATGGAATCTAAGAAAAAAAAAAAAGGTCGTGAAGAACCTAGGGGTAAGATGGGAATAAAGACACAGGCCTACTAGAGAATGGACCTGAGTGTATGGGGAGGGGGAAGGGTAAGCTGTGACAAAGTGAGAGAGAGGCATGGACATATATACACTACCAAACATAAAATAGCTAGTGGGAAGCAGCCACATAGCACAGGGAGATCAGCTCGGTGCTTTGTGACCACCTAGACGGGTGGGATAGGGAGGGTGGGAGGGAGGGAGATAGATTTTTCCATATTTTGCAGGACAGTTAAAAGCAGCTTTGCTAATTTAACATATAGGAAAATGACCTAGGTTGTTTCTATTTTTCTTTCTGCATGCATCTTGATAAGGGTGGTAGAGATGGATTTTATACTTACTTATACTAAAATTACAAAATCAACAGTATCTGCTCTCTGGACTACTAATCTTTCACTTTCCCCCTTCTGGGTTGTCAGTCTAATTACCTACAGAATAAAATCATATTTGTCATAATACTACCCAGGTGCTTTAAAAAAGTAACAAAATTAAGGATACAGGAAAAAAAAGAAGAATGCTTTTTAAAGAATTAAATAGCAGTGAAAGAATAAAGTTTAAATCAAAGTATCTAGAAAGCGAGGAGCTATGCAAAACATCTGAATGCCCAGGATGACAATCTTCTTTGGAGAAAATGAAGATAATTATCTTAGTTAAAAAAGGCGATTAATAACTTCAATGACTGTGTTATAAACAAACTTGCTATGTTGATACCTTCAAACCTTCAGGATATTAGCAACACCTGTCCAGAATTTAAAAGAGCCGTGGCTCATTTCTCCTTTCTCTTCTTTGAGAATGCTGTGGGTAGAGGACAGGATGCCACAACAGTGAGAGGCCCGCGCAGGCTCAGCAGCCATGGCTCACAGGCCCAGCCGCTCTGTGGCATATGGGATCTTCCCGGACCGGGGCATGAACCCGTGTCCCCTGCATCGGCAGGCGGACTCTCAACTACTGCGCCACCAGGGAAGCCCGACCTATTAGTTTTTAATACTTATTTTAAAGCTATAGTGATTAAAACAAATTAATACAGAATTTAATCATATAAAACAAGCCATTAAAGTATTATAAAAATTGGAATAATTTATATATATACATATACATACAGATAGATAGATAGATATGCATGAGAGAAGTTTTATTTTTATTTTGAAACAAACCAGAGTGGGCATAAAAAAATTTGATGAATTCAAGAACTTAGAAAAGAAATCTACAAGGAAAAGAAAACTCACAATTTGTATGGCCAAACGACAAACGGGGAAACATTTACAACACATTTAACAAATACCTATTTCCTTTAAGTCACTAATAGGACAAAGTAAAAGCAACAATAGAAAAATGGGCAAATGCAAGTGGCTGTTAAACTTATGAAAAGTTATTTACCTTCATTCATAATAAGAGAATGCAAATTAAAATTATGTTTAAATACTATTTTCACTTTGCAGATTAGTAAAGATTAAAAAGTTGTTAACACAGAAATCTGACATGAGTATAAGAGTAAACAAACACGAGCGCAATGTTTGTGAAGTGTTCATTGTTCCAATCTCTACAGAGGGCTATTTGGAAATATATACTAAATTGAAAACGTGTGTCAATTTCCACTTCTAAAAATTTGTCCAACAGAGTTTCACTTGTGTGAAATGATGTATATAAGAGGTATTGGAAAACAAATTACTGGACTAATAAAAAAATTGATATTCGGTGCTTAGAAATCTGTTATTTTCTTTTGATGGTGGGTAAATTATATAAAATATATAAATGTACAAAATAAATAGCTTTTATATATATTTTTAATTCTTGAAAAATAAAAGACATACCTTATAGAATTTTGAACATTTAAATGCACTATTAAAATATAAGATATTATTCTTCCTGCACAATTAAGAATTATTCCATATTGGATAACCAAAGTCACTCCACATATTCTATGAGATAAAAACTACACCCTGATATGATTTTATGTCACTAACATTTTCAACAGCATGCGTTTATGACTTAAGTTACTTGTTTTAGCTATTGTTCCTTTTCTGTAACATCAGCTTTGAACCTGACTGATAATATCTAACCAGAATGAAATGATGCTTAAAGGTCACAGGCACCACAGGAAAAATGAAAAAAGCTCTTAAGATAGATAATCTTTATTTCAAATTATTCTCTGCAGAATCTTCTGTATTTTATTTACAAATTAAATGTATATAATCACAGTATCCATTTTTATCACTACTGGTATTGTGTCTTTTCTCACAATACTGCATGCCTTTTAATATATTAGCATTATCTCTTTTAATTTTCCCTCCTATACAAAAACTCAGTTAAGGAAATATTCTAATAAGGAGATTCAAACAGAACTCCAAAAGACATTACAATTTGGAGACATTATATGTGTAACATTAGATAAAATTTTCAACTACTATTTTCCTTAGTTTCTTTTTCTATAAAATGAAGATAGTACCTACTTCATAAGATTACTGTGAAGATTAAAGGATCAATAGCTGTAATACAGGTAGAAGTCTCTCTTGTTCATAATAAATGTCCCATAAATGCTCAGTTATACTTTTTCTTTCTCTGTAAATGCTCATACCAAAGTCACTAATAATTTATTATACACTGCCCTTAGCACTATGACAGTCATGTAAGATGTCCTTTTATATGTGCATTGCATTAGTGGTTAATGAATGGATAGATGAATAATTTCACCAATTTCTACAGTTTCAATTACTGATGATTCTCCTGTTTTTAAAACTGCAAGCTCAGACATCTCTCCTAAGATCAAGACACATATTCCTAATTGCCTGTTAGACAACTCCACTTAGATGTCACCAGAATCTCAAGCTCAACAATTTATAATGGTATGCATAACGTCCTTTCCAAACACACATGAAACAAAAAGCACACACACACACACACACACACACACATACACACACACAAATCAAAGAGCGGCATTCTTCTCTTACTCTATTTCCTATCTCAGTGACTGGCAGCATAATCCACTAAATCACCCCAACAAGAAACTAGGAAGTCACCCTTTGATCCCTTCCCCTATGCACCTAAAACATCCACTTATCTTGCCCTGATGGTTCTACTGCCTTAATTCATTTCAAACTATCCTCTCCTCATCCACATTGACCTTCTATATCTATCTCAGTTGGAATGCAGCCACAGATTGAATCCAGGTCTCTGTATTTCAGGCTTTTACTATTATGGATCATTCTCTACATCCCATCAAAATCATCTTTTAAAATAAAATCTTGTTTTTAAAAGATTTTTTTGACAGACTAAACCAATTTTGTATTATAAGCTTAATTGGCACAAAGTTCACCGAAGATGCACTTCATTTTTACACAAGCTTGTAAATAGAATACATTGACATACAAAAAGGTAGTACTTCAATATAAATTTAAACACATGATTTCCAAAGAGAACAGAAGAAAACACTAATTGAAAAAGATACGTGCATCCCAAAGTTCATAGCAGCATTATTGACAATTGCCAAGATATGGAAGCAACCTAAGTGCCCATCAACAGATGAATGGATAAAAAAGGTGTTTTATACACACCACACACACACACACACACACACACACACACACACACACACACACACAGTGGGATACTACTCCATCATAAAAGAGAAGGAAATTTTGCCATCTGCGAAAACATGGATGGACTTGGAGGGTATTAAGCTACGTGAAATAAGTCAGACAGAGAAAGACAAATACTGTATTATATCACTTACGTGTGGAATCTAAAATATAAAACAAACTAGTGAATATAACAAAAAAGCAGACTCACAGTTACAGAAAACAAACTTCTGGTTACCAGTGGGGAGAGGGAAGACGGGAGAAACAAGGTAGGGGTAAGGAATTAAGAAGTACAAACTACTATATAAAAAAATAGATAAGCCACAAGGATATATTGCACAGCACAGGGATTATGACCAGTATTTTATAATAACTATAAATGGAGTATAAACTTTAAAAATTATAAATCACTATGTTATAGACCTGTAACTTATATAACATCGTTATCAACTATATTTCAATTAGAAAAAAAATAATGAGGGACACATGGCATTATGCATTTATCAAAATCCATAGAACGTACAATATGAAAAGCAAACCCTAATGTAAACCATGGACTTTAATTAAATAACAAAGTTTTAAAAAAGATTTTAAAATAATAATAAATAAAAATAAAATCTCATTATGTAACTTTGCACCTAAAAGTCTTAGATGGCACCTCTCACAAAATAAAATCCCATCTCCTTACCTGGCATAGAAGACCCGCCACCAGCTGGCCCCTGGTTTCCTGTCTAGTATGTTTTCCTAGCCAATTTCCCCCTTGAGTGCTATGCTTGGGCAATATTAAACTACTCAGAGTTCTTTCAAATGGCTTCTTCCCTTTCTCTTTCTTTTTCTCTGTATCTCCTTCCTTCCTTCCCTCCTCCCCCACCCCATTATGTATCTCTGCTACCCTATCTCTCTGGCCTTTCTGTGTATTTGCATTTAACATTCTTTACCAGGAAATCCTTCATTCAAATGCCCGATACCTGATTAATTTATAATAGCTCTTCAGAGCTCAGATTAAATACAGCTTTCTCTTTGGAGCCTACTCTGTCTCTTAGGGGGTTTACTAGGCCTGGCTTGAATTCACTACACTGAAGAGAAAAAAGAAAGAAAAAAAGGTTCCTAAATAAAGTTTATTGCAAACAGGAAGAAGTGAAGTACATATCATTATTTACCTTTAGGAAAATAGGAGTTATCATACTGAAAATAACTAATAAAAAACAAGCAACCGTGAGAGAAACATTTTTATAAATCTATCGCAGGCAAGATCTGTGGTACATTCTGTACTATTCATATTCTACATTATCATAGTTAATTTACTATCATGTCTTGGCTATATGGGATATTAACATTCATGCAAACTATAGCTAAAGAAACCACACTTCATAAATCCAAGGTATATATGTTTGCCCCTGCAGTGTCTTCAAGGGTAAGATTAGGAATTTTAACATTAAAACACAAATGCTGTCACTAACTACAATCAATATGCATTTTGATACTCCAAAATAAAGAAACTAAAGATTGTATTTCAAATACTCCCCTAATGCCTAAAGGGGTGTGTGTGTGTGTGTGTGTGTGTGTGTGTGTGTGTGTGTGTGTGTGTGTGTGTGTGTGGCAGAGAGGGGGATGGAGTGAGGGAGATTTCTCTCTGAGGAGATAGATTAATAGTGAAAGAAAAATATAAAAAGAATTGCACATTTTTAGTGGAAACCTCTTATTCATTAATATGATCCAAACCAAATCTTTAAAAAATTTAATAGAAATATGTACTTGTTAGCGCACATCATGGAAACATTTGCCGTAGAACACAGTTGCATTTTATCTATATAGTGCAAATGTCCTTAGGATTTATTTCCTTGAACACTGAGCACCAAGAATGTTCCAGGTATCATTTTCAATTATATTTCAATTATATATAATGCTTGTGAAAGGGTGCGTTTTCAGCCAAAAAAATAATAAACAAAGAAGACTGTTGTGGGGAGAAATACGTTAAAATAACTTTAAAATACTATCTATCTACACACACACAGACACAGACTTGACAGAACAAGCAATAAATGGAACCTCCACTTGCTCTTAAGTTTCCTTCATTAAGCTATCTAGTTTAATGAATCTCCTTTATAAAACTGGTATGATGAGAACAGATTAACCGAGTTAAATTAGAAACATATGCCGTTATTTTTGAGGGACAAGATTTGATCACCGAGACTGAATAATACTCCAGACAGTACCAGATTCCTTGGCATTTTTCCAGGTCATACACAAGAGTTGAGTACCTGCATGCAGTTTAGCTGCAGAATTTTAAAACATTTTCCCAGAATACTTCAGGGCTTTTTCCCCCACTGTCAGTTGATGTGTGCTCAGGGAATGCGAAGTAATTACCCAAAGCAAAACATTATTAAGGAGGGAAATTTACTCCAAAAACATCACATAATACTTCCCACATACAAATAGAAATGATTTCTGAATTATGTTTGGCACAATTCATTACTACAGTGTACAACTTGTGCAGATAATGGAGAGTGGACCCTATTCATTATTACTGATAAATAAAGTTAAGATCAAATGGAACCATGGGGCCACCCAATAAACTCATTTAGAATCCATCAAGGTACCATTTTAAAATATAAAAGAATATGTGCTATATATTTAAGTTTGTACAAAGCTCTAGGCATATGGTTAGATATTCTTTCAACTTATGGTATGTGTCTGTGTGTAGGGCATACTGATAAGAGCTTAAGAGAGGATTAACTGTAAGGTAGAATAAAATAGGCCACAGATTATCGATTCAGGTCCTTAATGAACTAGACAAATGTTGATTGTACTCATTTTGAATCTTCAATGTTCACTTTCATTAACACAACTGTTTCAAAGTTTGCATATAAACATCTGAGATTCCTAAATTACATAGTGGTAATGAATTTTAGTAAAGAAGAAATTAATCTGTAGAAAAGAAACTATTTTCTGTCCTCAATTTCCTCATCTTTAAAAGAAAGCTTTGTTTACTTAAAGGCAAGGGACTTTAAATTTCATTTCCTTCCCATTTTAATATCTTCTAATATCATTCAAACAATTTAATAAGTTTCTACTATGTGCCAGGCAACACATATACTGAGATACTGGATATAAAATGATGAGCAGAAACACACCTAATTTTACAGTTAAATTAATTAGGAAAAATGCACCTCTGCAGGAAATCTACCAAATAATCAACTATATAATTTAAATTGTTAACGCCCTGAAACTGCCAATTAGGGAAGGGAAAGATATATGGGTTGAATTTGATTTAGAATTTCAGTGTAGCAGGACTTCTATCAAAGGTAAATTAAAGGAGAGGTATGTGATATGATGATGGAAAAGTTCATATAAATTTATGAATTAAAATAAAATGCAAAATGCATTTTTACCTGCTATTTGACTCTATGGATACTTTTTTTCCTTCCAGCTGAAAGCAGAGATTATTAAATTATGAAATGCTACAAACTGCTACATCTAAATAATGATGCTAACTGAATTGGCACTTTTTCATTATTTGAAAAAAATAATCTACTATGAATATTAAATTAGGCCAGCTTTGAAACCATATGAAATGAAAGGCAAAAAAGATTTATTGTATAAGCTTGTCAATTTCTCTGTCATGGAATATTTTCCCCATTGTTTTAATTTTAAATGCTTAGCCAAATTCAGTTTTAAAGAATCAAGCAGAAGATCTAAGGCACGTCAGCCTAATAGACTTAGCATTAGGAAATTAGGTTATATGTTAGTTGTAGAAGGGAGAAAAGTGCCCACATCTCTGTAGGTTCTCAGAACTGCTGCATATATGTCATCATTCCTGGAATACTGGTCAGAACTGTGCCACTTCCTGGACTTAAAAGAACCAACCAGCTTACCAGAATTTCTGATCCCTTGATAAGATTCGAAGCTGTGCTTCTTGTAGGCAAGATGTAAAGACTTCCAGGAACTGCCTGCCTTAATACTGAAACATTCATTGAAGGTTAAAAAAAAAAAAGGCTACATGTCTTGCTCCTCCAATATTTTAAAATATATTGTTCACAAAATAATATTTTATACAACAACAACTAATAAGGATCAATGTTGGGATTGGAACCCAAGTTTCAAGTTCCAAACCTAGGCTTTTAACCACTATACGTGGAAAACACCCAAAGGGATATTTTATTAGGTGGATATTGTTATAACACTGTTTCATATCTAACAGCTCTTTTGCATTAAACTGAGTTTTTACAAATTTATAAGATGTAGTAACTAGGAATAATTCTCAAAAGGAGATATATATATATATATACACACACACAAACATACATACACACAAATATTATTTGCATATTAACCTACACAAAGAACAGAGCTTTTGTGGGCCTGATGAGTCTGCCTGACAAGTCATGGCTCAACCTAAATGTCATTAAAAATTTTGAATATCACACTGGATCTGATTGCTGATAGCAAATGCCCAGTTGATTGAAACTAATTCTATATTTGGGATATGTGGTTTTAATTGTGTTCTCGAAGTTTACTCTGTGTTTTTCAATCCTCCAATTAAAAAAATAAAGACTGTTCTATTCATACATTCACTTATTAAGATTGCCTTCATTTTCTTTACTGAGTATAGTTTAAGTAGAGAAAATGAAGCTCTCTCATGTCTCATGAAATGTTTAGGCCTACAGCTGGTCTGGAGGGCAGAAGATAAAAAGCTCACTGTTAATAAAACTATGCAGAATGCCTACTTCCCAAATATTAAGAAAAATGAGTTCAGTTCTGTGCCACAGAGTTGAAAAGAGAGCTTTACTATTTACAGGGGCATATTTGTTGGTGGTGTGAAAACCGTAAGAGTAAGAAGATATAGTATAAATCCAAGAATATGGGAGAAATTTTGACTTCACTATTACGCGAAAGAGTGGCTCACCAGAGATAATCCAATACTGAAACAAGGGCTTTCTAGAATTGAGGAAAGTTGTTATTGGGTGTATTAGTCAAAATTCTGGTTTCAAGTAGAGAATCCCCATTTAAACTGGCAAAATGAAATGATATGAAATGAAATGAAGAGAGAAAATTTAGTGTCTCACTAACTGAAATTCCAAAGTGAGAGCTGGCTTCTTGCATAATTGCATACAAAGCTCATGTTATTGATGTATCACTGGAAGGAATCTGGGATCCGCTCTCTTTTTCTCTTCATTACTCTCCTGATTTCCTCCGTATTGACCCGTCTCAGACTCTACATGGTGGCTCCTGACAGCTCCACGCTTTTATCCTAATTCCCACATCCACAGAGAACCGTCCTCCAACTGGTCCAGCAGTACTTGGCTTTTAAGATATTATCATTCTGGTGAGTCAGACTTGCTTAGTTTCAGATCTCAATTCTGACCCTGGGCATGAGGTGAGCTTCACAGTCTCTAAAGTGTCTTAATTCCTTCATCTGTAAAAAGGATAGTACTGATCCCTATCACCTAGGATTTTTGAAGGATTAGTTCATCTCTCTAAACCTCTTAAAAGAATGCTTAGTACCTATACGTAAAAGCATTAGTTAATAATATTTTCCAAATGAGTGTTTATAATCACTGACCTACATTGAGTCATACAATTTCCTAAACCATTATGCCTAGTGTGATGGAATATTCTGATTAGATTAGGTTAGAATTACCCAAGTAAATCCTGGATAAAATGGGATTAAGGTCATTCCCATCCAAATCTATATTGTATATAAGTGCGTTTTCCCCCCACAAAAATATTCGGTGGCCATTATTGGAAGAAAAGGTAATGGACACCGGGTGAACAAAACATTTGTTTATGTGAAATCATAAGGTGAGAAAGCATATGTAAGATTTCATAAATGCCACTAAAAATTTATTTAACCTTTAACTACTAGGCTGCATTTATTCTTAAAGATATAAAGTTGTGTTTTCATTTTGAGTTAGAAAAATATATTCCTTTTTCTTTTCAATGGCTGTAGATTTTTCAAATTTTCCTATACACTTTTTATATATTAACTAGAAGTAACTAGTAATATAATTCATTTGTTCAGTTAACATTAAATATTTAAGGATTAAATCCCTTGAATTTTGAATTCTCTTCTACTGCTAAAATCTTGTATTTCATAATTGTACCTTTGAATATTTAATGGTAGTTACAATCAGTGTGCTTTATCTTAATATACACATGCTCGTATCTTTCTTTATATTTGTTTTCTTAAAATTTATGAACACTGGAGGCATTTACCCATTCCCTGATAGGCACAATAATAAAACACATCCAGTTTTGAGGTCAAAGTATATTGAAAATCTTACCAGACATTTCTAATGTCATGTTTTGACTAAATAATTACAATGCTTGACTATATGATATTACAGAGATTTCAGTGGAAAAGGGAAAAAAATAGAGAAAATAGAAAAGTATATTTAAGGTAGGTCTTTTTAGAGAGCATTATCAAATAATATATGAATGTACTTCTCAACTGACAGCTACTTAGCTGATGTAATGGTACAATATAGAATTTAAATCAGTATAAAAAAGGTCTCCATTTTTGTTTGTTTTGTTTTGTTTCACTGATATAAAATCTACACTCCTGGACTTCTTAAATTTTGAGAAAGTGTTATAGGTAGATGACGGCTACACAAATTTGATTAAGCCCATAAAGTACATTTTAAAAATAAATTTATTTATTCATTTATTTATTTTTGGTTGTGTTGGGCCTTTGTTGCTGCCTGCGGGTTTTTCTCTAGTTGTGGTGAGAGGGGGCTACTCTTCGTTGCAGTGCGCAGGCTTCTCGTTGCGGTGGCTTCTCTTGTTGCAGAGCACGGGCTCTAGGCACATAGGCTTCAGTAGCTGTGGCACATGGGCTCAGTAGTTGTGGCTCGCAGGCTCTAGAGCCCAGCTCAGTATTAGTGGCGCACGGGCTTAGTTGCTCCACAGCATGTGGGATCCTCGTGGGCCAGGGCTCGAACCCATGTCTCCTTCACGGGCAGGCGTATTCTTAACCACTGCGCCACCAGGGAAGTCTCATAAAGTACATTTGAATCTCTCCATATAGCATCTACTCTGTCATTAAAACCTTGCTCTTTTTTCCACTTTCCAAGTATGAATATTTCCAAAAGATTTACATTTCAAAAATCCTAGCACTTCAAGAAATACTACTCTTTCATTGTTCTTTTTAACATCTTTATTGGAGTATAATTGCTTTACAACGGTGTGTTAGTTTCTGCTTTATAACAAAGTGAATCAGTTATACATATACATATGTTCCCATATCTCTTCCCTCTTGCGTCTCCCTCCCTCCCACCCTCCCTATCCCACCCCTCTAGGTGGTCACAAAGCACCGAGCTGATCTCCCTATGCTATGCGGCTGCTTCCCACTAGCTATCTATTTTACATTTGATAGTGTATATATGTCCATGCCACTCTCTCACTTTTTCCCAGCTTACCCTTCCCCCTCCCCGTATCCTCAAGTCCATTCTCTAGTAGGCCTGTGTCTTTATTCCCGTCTTACCCCTAGGTTCTTCATGGCCTTTTTTTTTTCCTTAGATTCCATATATATGTGTTAGCATACGGTATTTGTCTCTCTCTTTCTGACTTACTTCACTCTGTATGACAGACTCTAGGTCCATCCACCTCACTACAAATAACTCAATTTCATTTCTTTTTATGGCTGAGTAATATTCCATTGTATATATGTGCCACTTCTTTAGCCATTCATCTGTTGGACACTTAGGTTGCTTCCATGTCCTGGCTATTGTAAATTTACAAGCAGCTCTTTCATTGTGTTTTTAAATGAGGGAATAAAAACTTAATCCACTAATAAAAAGTTTTTTTTTTTTAATTAGTTATGTGAGGTCAAGCTTAGAAGCCCTTAAGAATTTATCAACTGACTTCTGTTGTCAATGTTCATTTCATACAACCTTTTTGCAGAGCCCTGGTTTCTGGCTGAGTCTCAAAGTTTGGTAGTAGATCTCTTGCTTTCTCTTGATCAATTTTTAAAAAATTTTTTCCAGTTCACTGTCTTTTTGATTATTTTAGTGGCCATATTGTCTTTTCCACTAGTGTGTCTAGCTTTACTCTGTGTTATATCCCTTTAGAATTCCAAGAAATCACCAGTGAGGGAGATACCCACATCTTCAGCACCGAGATATAAGGTCTAGAGCATCATGGATAATGTAGGCCAGTCTTTACCACATGTTTGAGAAATTTGCCCAAGTCATACCCTAAACAACTGATATTAATTTTGTTTGGTTATAAGTTTATTTTGTAGTTGTTTTATCTTTGTTTTCACTGTAGGAGTTTTCCTACTTTTGACCCTTGGGTAAGTTGTCTGAGACTACTAATTTTTCTGTGTGTAGGTAAGTTAGAAATGACCCTAGCCCATTTTACTTTTTCCAGTTTTATGGAGATATAAATGATATAAAACTTTGTATAAGGTGCACAGCACAATGATTTGATATATGTGTATATTGCAAATTAGTTTAGTTAATATCCATCACCACACAGTTACAATTATTTCCCTTATGATGAGAACTTTTAAGAACAGTTCACTTAGAAACTTTAAAATATATAATACAGTATTGTTAACTACAGTCACCATGCTGTACAGTACATTCCCAGAAATTATTTATCTTGTACCTGGGAGTTTGTACCTTTTGACCACCTTCAATCATTCCCTCAACTCCAAACCCCTCATCTCTGGTAACCACCAATCTGTTCTCTATCTTTATGAATTCAGGTTTTTTTAGACTCCACGTATGAGATCATACTCTCCACATGAGAGTATTTGTTTTTCTCCGACTTATTTCACTTAGAATGATGCCCTAAAGTTTCATCCACGTTGTTGCAAATGGCGGGATTTTCTTTTTTATGGCTAAATAATATCCCATTGTGGGGGGTGTGTGTGTGTGTGTGTGTATGTGTCACATTTTCTTTGGCCAATCATTTGTTCCAACTAATGCACACTTAGGATGCTTCCATGTCTTGGCTATTGTCAATAATTCTGCAATTGAATATTAGATTACAAATATCACTTTGAGATAATTAATTTAATTTCGTTTGGATATATACCCAGAAGTGGAATAGCTAGATCATATGGTAGTTCTATTTTTAATTTTTAAAGGAACTTCCATACTTTTTAAAGTGCTGCACCAATTGACATTCTTGCCAATAGTGCACAAGGGTCCCATTTTTCCCACATCCTTGTCAATACTTATCACTTATCTTTTTGATTACAGCCATTCTAACAAGTGTGAGGCACTATCTCATTGTGGTTTTGATTTGTATTTCCCTGATGATTAGTGATGTTGGGCACCTTTTCATGTATCTGTTGGCCACTTGTAAATCTTCTTTGGAACAATCTCTATTCAGGTCCTCTTCCCTTTTTTAAATTGGATTTTTTTTTTCTTTTTTGGCTGAGTTGTATGACTTCTTTATGTATTTAAAATACTAACCTTTTTAACATAAACAATTTGCACATATCTTCTCCCATATTGTAGGCTGCCTTTTCATTCTGTTGATGGTTTCCTTGGTAGTACAGAAGCTTTTTAGTTTGATGTGCTCCCACTTGTTTACTTTTTCTTTTGTTGCTTTTGCTTTTGGTGTCACATCCAAAAAAATCATTGTCAAGACTGATGTCTAAGCGTTTAATCCCCTAAGTTTTCTTCTAGGATTTTTTTGGTTTCAGATCTCATTTCAAATCTTCAATTCATTTGAGTTTTGTGTATGGTATAAGATAGTGATCTGCAAAGAGAGACAGTTTTACTTTTTCCTTTCTGATCTGGATGCCTTTATTTCTTTTCTCACTTAATTGTTCTGGATAGGACTTCCACTACCACGTTGAATAAAAGTGGCAAGGATGGGCATCCTTGTCTTGTTCCTATCTTATAGGAAATCATCACTATTTTTCACCAGAGTATGGTGTTAACTGTAGGCTTTTCATATATGGCCTTTATTATGTTAAGATATGTTCCCTCTTTACCCAGTTTCCTGAGAGTTTTTATCAAGAATGGTTGCTGAATTTTGTCAAATATATTTTCTGCATCTATTGAAATGATCATATGATTTTTATCCTTCATTTTGGGTTAACGTGGCACATTACAGTGATTGATTTGCAGACGTTGAACCATCCTTTCATTCTTGAAATAAATTCTGCTTGGTCGTGGTGTATAATCCTTTTACGTACTGTTGAATTTAGTTTGCTAAACTTTTTTGAGAATTTTTTGCATCTAGCTTCAACAAGGCGTGTAATTTTCTTCTTTTGTAGTATCCTTGGCTGGTTGTGGTATCAGGGTAATACTGGCTTCATAAAATGACTTTGCCAAGTGTTCCCTCCTCTTCTAATTTTTGGAAGAGTTTGAGAAGAATTGGTAAGAATTCTCTGAATGTTTGGCAGAATTCACCAGTGAAGCCATCTGTTTCAAGACTTTATTTTGGGGAAGATTTTTTATTACTGATTCAATCTCCTTACTAGTAATTAGTCTGTTCATATTATCTATTTCTTCATGATTCAGTCTTGATAGATGGTATGTTTCTAAGAATATACCCATTTTTCTACATTACCCAATTTGTTTACATATAATTGTTCATAGTAGCCTCATGATCCCTTGTATTTCTGTGATATCAGGTGGAATGTCTCCTCTTTCATACTTAATTTTACTTATTTCAGTCTTCTAGTTTTTTCTTGGTAATTCTAGCTAAAGATTTGTCTATTTTGTTTATCTTTTAAAAAAAGCTCTTAGTGTCATTGATCTTTTTTATTGTCTTTTTGGCCTCTACTGCATTTATTTCCACTCTGATCTTTGTTATTTCCTTCCTTCTGCTAAGTCTAGGCTTAATTTATTCTTCTTCTAGTTCCTTGAGGTATAAAATTTGGTCATTTATTTGAGATCTTTATTTTTTTTAATGTAGTCATTTATCTCTATGAAATTCCTTTTTAGAACTGCTTTTGCTAAATACCAGAATCTTTAGTGTATTATACTTTCATTTTACTAGCCCTCTTTATGATAATAAAGTAACTAGCCTTTTATAATTAATGGACTATTTGTAATAGTAGCCCCTTCATACCTATGGCTACCTTTTAAGAAATAGTTTGGAAATTACTGATGACTGGAATGTCTTAGGTGTGTTGAACTATAGCAATGGTTCCCAAACAGAGGAAATTTTGGGGCCCCCTCCCACCCTCAGGCACATTTGGCAA
The DNA here is from genome assembly GCF_011762595.2 of Tursiops truncatus. Taxonomy (NCBI): domain Eukaryota; kingdom Metazoa; phylum Chordata; class Mammalia; order Artiodactyla; family Delphinidae; genus Tursiops; species Tursiops truncatus. Next base: position 88,339,696 of record NC_047040.1, on the reverse strand, counting down.
TATATAGAACATGATTTGTTGTCACAACTTAAGGGAGGAGGAGATGCTACAGGAACCTAGGATGTAGAGCCTAGGGATGCTGTCAAACATCATTTGATCCACAGGATCCCACAAAACAAAGAATTACTTGGCTCAAAATGGCAACAATGCCAAGGCTGAGAAACCGTACATTATCGTGGTATCTAATTCCTATAGACAAATCCATTATCTAACATGAAGAATTATATGCAAAATTTAAATAATTAACACCATTTTTTTATGGTTTAAAATACCAAGAGTTCTAGTTTCTAAAAGGGATTTCTTGCTTTGTAAAACAGAGTAAATTAGCCTGACTGTGTGTTGGAGTGGGCAACTCTGCTTTTTGCAATTTCTTTGACAAGTTCCTTTTAATTACTATCTGTAAAATCTGGAGGGTTTGAGTGCATGTTTCTTCTCTATACCTACTGAAGAAATACAAAAGTGCTAGGGAAAATGTGAGAAATTTTGAGACCAGTGTTAAAGGTTGGTGTCAAGCTCCTAGGTTTACTCACAACAAACTGACTAGTCAATGCTATAGAAACAGAAAACACAATATATGAAACTGAACTCTACTTATCGATTCCTCAACCTGGAGATCCCTAAATTAAAAATTCTTTATTTGGACTCAGATTTCACTCTGGGGCCCAGATTGAAAGGATATGGTTTCTATCCTGCAAGGGAATGCCACCTCACCTGAAAGTTTCTTAGCTTGTTAAAGAGTTTGATTAAATCCTTCCAATGTCTAAGTGTGAAACATTTTCTGAGAAAACAGGTTGGATACTTTTGTCTACAGCTGGAGGTTAGGTTTATAAATTAAAATATCTTTTACAATTTGAAGACTATTTTCACTTCTAGACAAATTGAAGTAAAATAAATAAAAAAAAAATAACCAACGTTATTTACCCATCTGCTTGAAACAAAGAAATACAAATAGACAAAATAGGCAAATGGTTGTTTTTAAAGCAATAAATATTAGGTGATAAAGGACAATAATTGCCGAGAGATGAAAAGCAAATGACATGAGCACTATTTTTGCCCCCAGCTACTGCCTTTAAAGAATTTCCAGGCCATAGTTCAGGGAAGGAGAACTGAGGTGGAGGCCAGCTGACTCCTTGAATAGACAGACTGATAATCCAGGAAGAAAAAGGTAGCTAGATTTCATACCTGAGAAGACAGAGATGCACAGAGAACCCCACAGATCTTCAGGGAGTTTTCTTTAAGTCCTCAGCAGAGGACACATACATGTGAGGAAACTAACCAAGGCTTGAGAAAGAATCATCCAAAAGGACTAGAGGGAACATTGTATGGTGCTCATATGGGGCCAGATATACCCGTTCCCACCAGCCAGACTGGAAAACTCATAATTCACAGCATTGGGTTGAGTACTTCAGGTATTATCTCAGTAGTGGGGAATAATTAGTCCTAAAAGGAACCTTGCTCCAGACTCAATGAACAATCATAAATGTAAGAAACAAATGGATCAAACTGCTTTCCAGTTATAAACTGCATCCCAGAACAAAGCTTAAAGAGACTTAAGGAAATACAAAAATAGTCAGCACTTAACAAAGTAAAATTCACAATGCCTGGCATCCAATCAAAATTATCAGGCAGGAAAACCCTGACTCATAGTGAGAAAAAGAATCAAAAGAGTCCCAGAACTGACAGAGATGTTAGAATTAGCAAGGAGGTAAGTAGACACAGGAAAAACATTTTTAAGACCCAAATCAAACTTTTAGAGATTAAAAACTACAATATGTCAGATGGAAAATACACCAGTTGGTATTAACAGGAGTTTAGACATGGCAGAAAAAAAAAAAAGATTAATGAATTTAAAGGCATAAGAATAGAAACTATTCAAAAAGGAAACACAGGGGAAAAAAAAGAGCATTAGTGAGCAATCAGATAACTTCAGATGGCTCAATATATGGGTAATTGGTATTCCCCCAGGGTGGAGGGATAGAAAAATACATTCTTTAATGGCCTAAAATTTTACCAATTTGAAGGAAATTAAAAACCATTCAAAAAGTGTAACAACCTTAACTATAAGTAACATGAAAGAAAGAACAAAAGGCATATCATAATCAAATTTCTCAAAGCCAGTGATTAGAGAAAATTGTAAAGGCAGCCAGAGATGAATATTGTCTCAAAAAAAGAAAGGAAAAAAAGGAAGAAGAAAGAAAGCAACCAGAGAAAAAAAGACATATTGCAAACAGAGGAGAAAATATAATAACATCAGATTTCCCATTGGAATTAATGCAAGCAATGAGACAGTGGAAGAATATTGGAAAAGTACTAAAAGGAGGGAAGAAAAACCTGTCAACTTAGAAATCTATATTCACAAAAATACCTTTCTAAAACAATCAGGAAAAAGAGATGTTTTCAGACATATGGAGGCTAAAATAATTCATCACCAGCATTAACAAAAACATGTTAAAGAATGTCCTTCAGGCAGAAGGAAGATGATAGGAGTTAGAAGTCTGAATCTACCCAAAGGAAAGAAAAGCACAAGAAATTATAACTACAAGAGAAATATATGTTTTTATCATTATTTAAAACTCTTTAAAAGACAACTGACAATTTTAACAGAAATAGTAACAACATATTAGGGGTACATAATATATATAAAAGTAAAATGCATGAAAATATGATAAATCTGAGAGAGAAGTTCACTATTGTGTACTTAAACTACACATGAAGTGGTATAATATAATTTGAAGGTACATCTGCAATGAGTTAAATAGGTACAATATGAATATTAAATTAAGCACTAAAATAACCAAAGAATTATTGCTTATAAGCCAATAAATGATATAAAAATCAGCTCCTCAAGGAAATTTAATAATACCAAATATTTATGCACCTAATAGCAGAGATTTAAATTACATGAAGCAAAAACTGATAAAACTGCAAGGAGAAACAGATAAATCTATAATTTTAGTCAGGGATTTTAATACCCCTCTCTCAATAATTGATAGACCACGTAGACAGAAAATCAGTAAGGATGTTGTAAACTTCAACAACACAATCAACAAATTTGACCTTACTGATGTTTATGGAACATCAAACCAACAACACTGTTCTTCTCAAATCTAAAACAGACACTTAGCATATGGATATTTACTAAGATAGGCCATATACTGGGTTATAAAAGAACATAAAACATACATTTAAAAGGAATCAAGTAATATAAGAATCTTCTCTGACCACAATGGAATTAATTTAGAAATCAATAACAAAAATAAAATCTCTAGGAAAATCCCCTAATATTAGAAAATTAAATACATTTTAAATCACCCATGGATCAAAGAAGAAGTTAAAAGGGAGTATAAAAAGTATTTGAACATAATAAAAAAAAAGTTAAAAAAAAATAGAATGGAATCCCACTAATTTTAGGGAAAAACTTTGGCACTAAATACCTATAATAGGAAGGAAAGTCTGAAACCAACATCTCAGCTTCCACCTTAAAACTTACAAAAAGAAAACTAAACATAAAATGAGCATAAAAAAGAAAATTATAAAGGTAGAAGTAAAAATCAATGAAATAGAACACAGAAATAGAGAAAAATCAATAAAACAAAAAGCTGATTATTTGAAAAAACAAATAAAATGGATTAAACCCTACCCTGACTGAACAAAAAGAGAGATGACACAAATACCCAATATTAGGAATGGGAAAAATGACATGACTATACATTCTATAGACAGTAAAAGGATAAGGGATAATTATGAACAGCTTTATGTCAATAAATTTGACAACTTAGATGAAAAATGACAAATTCCTCGAAAAACACAAATTACCAAAGCAACTCAAAAAAACATAGGTAATTGAATAGCTCTAAATGTATAAAAATTATAACTGTAAATAAAACATTCTCATAAAGAAAGTTCCAGGATGCAGGCTACATTGGTAAATTCTACCAAGTAATTAATGAAGCAAATATACCAATTAAAACAAAATAAAGAGGAGGAAGTACTTTCAACTCATTCTATGAGGTCAGGGATACCCTGATGAGAAACCAGTTAAAGATGTTGCAATAAAGGGACACTACAAATCCCTCACAAACACAGATGCACAAACTGTAACCAAAATTTAACAAATCAAATCCAACAATATATTAAAAGATAAGTATGTCATAACCAAATGGGGGTGCTTATTCCAATAATGCAGAGTTAGTTTAACATTTGAGTATAAATCAGTATAATTATCCATATTAGCAAAGTAAATCATCTCAATAGGGAAAAAGTCATTTGACAAAATCTTACATCCACTACTAATAAAAACTCTCAGCAAACTAGGAATGGAAGGAAGACACTTCAGCCTGAATGGGTATCTATAAAAAACCCTACAGGTAATGTATCAATACTTACTGGTGAAAGACTGAATGCTTTCCTAGTAAGAGCAAGAACAAGACAAGACAGTAATCTGCACTCATTACTTCTATTCAACATAAGACTTGAAACTCTAGTCAGTGGCTTTAGACAAGAAAAGAATTAAAAGATCCAGATTAAAAAGGAATAATGATTTGGAGATGACAGGGTTGCCTACATAGAAAATCCAATGGAATCTACCAAAAATATACTAGAAGTAATGAGTTTAGCAAGGTTGAAGGACACATATCAATATGCAAATTACATTTCTACAATATGTCTATATACTAGCAACTAACAATTAGAAATTATAATTTAAAAACAGCACCATTGAAAAGTGTAGAAAAATATGAATTGACTGTGTGAAATATGTCAAAGACCTGTACATGATAACAATAAATACTGTGAAGAGACATTAAAGAATAAATAGAATAAATGGTACATCCACTTTGGAAAACAGTTGTGCAGTTTTTTAGAAAGGTAAATATCCAGCCCTTCCACTTAAAGGTATTTACCCAAGAGAAAAGAAAATGTACGTCTGAAGATTTTAATGCAAATACTTATAGCATCTTTATCTACAGTAGCTAAAACTCTTACCCAAATGTTCATCAACAGTGCAAGAATGAACAAATTATGGTATATCTGAACTATGATGTACTACTCAGTGATAAAAAGGTATTGACTTTTGATAAATGCAACATCATAAATGAATCTCAAAATCATTATGCTGAGTGAAAAAAGCTTTACTTTTATGAAGCATTTATTATTTTGATTTTCCTAATTTGGTTTTATGTGTCAAATGAATTAACATTGTTTCCATAAAATATTTAAAATGCCAAGAGTACAAACACAGGTTCAACCAAATGGAATTGTAATAACTTAGGTCTTTTGAAAAGATTTATTCATTTGAACTTTAGTTAATGTTACACTCTTGGACTCAATCCACTACACTAGATGGGTAAATTTTTAAACCTCACCTCTCTTCAACCTTTTATTATCAAGAGTGATTGTGTTACTCTGTAATGTCAACTTAAAGTTCCACACCCTCACTTAAGTTAAAGACCTTGTATGAATATTAAATTGAGTTAATTAGGAAGTAATATTTGATTGCATAACAACTTCTAAGGACATTAACATTCATAAAAAGAGAAAATTAAATGAACTGAATGACCAAAAAAGTTGTTACTTATACACCCCTGTCAATGAAAAACATATCTGCTTCTTTTGTAAACTCCAATTAGGATGGTAACAAACACTTTCCTGGATGGGCTGGTAGGTGCTAGAGATGTGTTAATTGCCCTTATACCACATAATATGTTCTTACCATTGGTATAATTATTGACCAAATCTTTATAAAATAGTTACATATTATATTCCAATAGGGGATTCACTGTGCCCAATTCTATTTTTTTTACTATAATAATTTAAGCAGAGCCATGTAATTTTATCACCAAGTGGTCCCCCTTTCCCCTCATACTTGCCTAAAGGCTCCTACTATAAGTCTTAGATCAGAAATAGAGACCTCTGGAGAAACATCAAAAGAATAACAGCCTTAGTACAGGACTGTGTAAGGTGCTCTTGAATACTGATACTGGAGAGAACACACACTGATGGATATAGGATTTTTAGTTTAAGTTGATTTTGCCACCATGAGTATATACCTGTTACACTGTAATAGGAGAACAGATCAGGACTCCTTTTGTCCAGAAGAAGATGACTTTGAGAAAGGTGACTACTGATATAAAACCTAGCAGAACAGGAACATTTCTTTGAGTTTGAATTGCATTGATAAGGGAAATCTGATTGTGGATAAGATTATATTTTTTGAAGAGCATGTTAGGAAATCTTTAATTGCTTTCTTCATAGTCAATCGCTATCTCTCAATGCGGCAGGCTATACCTATGTAATCTGGAATGAAAAACTCTTATTTTCCTAATTCGTTCCCTATAACTGAGGGGAAATAATCTCATGGGAAACATTAAGGTAAATTATAAGAGAGTGATTCATCAAAAGAATTGAGGATATTGATTCTGTTGGAAAGATAACATATTGATATTAGCTTTGTCTGTTAAATTACACAGAAAAATGATCAAATGTCGTGAAATGCCTTTACTGAATCAATGTACTTTTTATGGCAATGTACATTTGTGGGGTGTTTTGCTTTTTTTTTTTTCATAATGTTAGTAACCATGACCTGACCTGAAATATCATTTGTCAAGGCAATATTTAATTATATATGACAGGCCAACTATTAAGGAACAAGGACTTCCTTTCTTATGTGGAAACAATAGGGCAACTTCCTACTAGGAATTGATCTGGTACCTACTCTCTGGCTTAAGAAGTCCTGGTCCATCAGGTGATAAAGAATATCACTTCTTGGCTGGCTGGAAATATTGGAACATTTGGGGACTTCAAAAAAACAGAATATACACAGAGTTTTAGGAACAGTGGCAAAATCTATAGAGTAAAATTGGGTTGCTGTTGTTGATCTCTAGCTTTGGAATTTAGGAAACAATAAAGGCAACAGAAATATTTCTTATCATATAAAGATGATAACATAATACCAGCGACTTCACAAAGCTTCCAGAGAGAAGTTAACTCTGCCTGTGTCTCTACCTTTATTAAACCTAAAACAAGTTCTCTATGTACTAATAGTCATCACCTCTTGTTGCAGTACTGTAAGTAATAAAGGATAAATGGGATAAAACATCAAGTTAATGACGCTGAGTCAAATATCTCAAAGCAAATTTATCTGGACTAATCTATGCCACAGGAAAAAAAGCTAAGCCCAAAGAGGAACTAAAAAGTGAAACGTATTTTCTTTCTGACATGGAAGTATCATGGATCAAAAAGGATTTTTATTTATAAATGCTTTGCATTCCAAGAGCTAAGCAATGAACTACTTGGCCATCTTAAAAATTTTATATCTTGAGGAAAAACTGTGATGCTTGTTGTTTTCACTATCAAACACAAGAACTTATAACTTCTTAAAACCAACCGAGAGTTACCCAATCAGAACTGTCAAAAGTTATATGACAAGCTCTTTTCATTCTGGGATCCTATAATTCTAAAAGAAGGGCCCTTTAAAAAAAAAGTAGGCTTTCACCCAGGGATCATAAATTATCTATGAATTTTGTCTTTGACAAATCCAAGTAAATCTCTTGTGCTTGTGTATTCAAGGCAGCTTTCACAAGGTGAGCATTTCCAAAAGAACAAGGTATTGGATGGGGAACCTAATTCCTGTATCAAGTGAAAGACTATAGGGTGTATAGCCTTCCTGACCTATAGATAGCACAGGGTTTAGAATTAGAAAAAGACAGAAGAATAATGACATTTACCTCGTCGTAGTAGTTCTGAAAGCTAAACTTTAGTTAGCAACTTTTCTAAGCTTCTATTTCCTTAATGGTAAAATGAAGAAAATCCTACCTATCTCATAACTTTATGATGAGGATTAAATAAAATATTTAAAGGCCTTATACAAAAGTTGTTTTAAAAATAACAATAACATGAGAATGACATTAACTGACCTCATTCTATTACCTCTTTGATTAATGTTTGTCCAGGAATTTTCAAGTATTCCTAGTCATCAGATGATATTTAATGCATATATAACATCCAAAAACCTTTTGATCCACCTTGAATACATTTCTGGGATTAGGCAGCAGGTTTTGCAAATTTAAACTTCAAATCAGAGTACCAAGGTATGAATCAGTTGTACCCCACAGACTGTTAAATGAGGGACAAAATGTATCACTTCATCACACTGCTCTTGTATCCCTTATTTTACTCCAAATTCACATTTTTTTGTAAGTTGTGTCTTATACTTTCTGTAATGCTTCTTGGCGTGAATATAATAAAGCAGCGATTCCTTATGTAGTTTAAGATAGTATCCTCTCCCCTGGGAGGGGGAAAAATGGCCTCATAGTAATTACTTCTCTACTATCATACATAGTATATATGGATTAATTGTGTTGAAATAACATTAGCATGCCAAATGAAACTAATCGATTTTTATTATGAAGTTGAAATTGATGACGTGGGCGCTGTCAATGCCAGTTCCCAAGGACAAAGAAGGTTTAGCTATAAAGTTTTGGTGAGCTTATGAGTTACTGCAACTGAATTTTATATATATAAACATACAATTTTTTGTATGTTTCATTTTGCTTATTCACTGGAATAGAACACTGAACTTTGAGAATGTTTCTCTTGAGATGTACAGAAGGAAAAATTATTTTTCACTCACTAGAAAAGAAAGCCATGGCCAGTGGAAATAAATTTTGATAAATACAAGTTGTCAATCTTCTCTATAAGAGGTACTGCTTTCTGATTTTTGAACATGTCTACTAATGAAATTATCTCAAAGAATCTTTCTTTGATTCTTTCCAGAACAATGATCACACATTTGTTACATGAAGAGAAAAATGCTTTAAGAAACATAAAAACATTCCAGTAACTTTTTGCAAGTTAGAAATGCTGCAAAACAATTGTGTAGGGATTTTTTATTTAAACAATTAACGACATTTGGATTCTTTTTACAGAAAAGTATTTATAAAAATTAAAGTATGCAAAAAGTTTTCAAATAAATGTGTTTTCTCAGCCTGTCTCAAAAGAACTTGGCCCCTTATGATATCTAATTTTAGACAGAAATTTAGAAAATTAATTTAGTCTCTTTCTAACGAGCTGAAGAAATTGGCAATCTGCATGTAGAAAATGGTTAGAGTGATTTAAATCACTTTTTCTTTCAGTAAGGAAATAATTTACTATTCAAGGTACTGGTTAGATGCTGGTTTCAGTGTTTATAGGAATACACCAACAAATAGGCTGATAAATGTTATAGTGTGTAATACAGTACAAAATGATAGTGTTTTTTTTAAATGCAGTACAAACAACTATTATTGATTATCCTAAGGCATTGGTTACAAAGCATTAACAATCTGGCATATTATAACAGAAATCTACTTTTTATAAATATCCTAATTATCTTCCAAACTCCTTTAACTGCCAAGTCCTGATTTCTACTTTTGAGATTCTTTCACATCTCAAAAGTAGAAATCAGGACTTGGCAGTTAAATCTTCTGACTAGATGCCATCTCATTACAGGCCTCTGAATGTTGAGAAGAAGTTGCCATGTTGACAGCTGTTCTAGACTTTTAGGGAAAATATTAATGATTAGACTGACGCTAGCAGTTCTCCTACCTTGTTTGCAAACACTAACTTCAGTTTTAGTCCTTTAGCTCCCAAAGTCATTTGCAGAGAGTTAACTTTCCTTATTGGCTACAAATATAAAAAGTTCTTTCTTCTCTCAGCTTCAGCATAAAATAACCCATGAATTGGAAATACAACCTTTAATAATGACTACTCTTCAAGTTTCACAGTGCTAATAGTCTAAAACATTGTTTTTACAAATATAATCAAAATGTTGACTAGGAATTTTCCTGTTGTACTAGAATTGCCTCTAAGGCCCAAAATAGAAAACAGTGAAGCTTTAAATAAGTTGTGTGATTTGAATATTTAACCAGATTGGATTAATAACACAGAGACCAGAGAAAGTATGGTAGCCGTCATTAAGAGACAGGGAAAGGAGACATCAAAACAGAGCATGATTGAAAGCAGTGATTAGAAAAAAAATGAAATTGTTTTCTATTAATATCCCACTGAGTTGCCTTCCTTTAACTCTTTGCTCATCCATTATCTCATCTGATCTTCAAATCTACCCCCATTAAATAGGCAAGACAGGGATGAATCGTAGTTTGGTAGAGGTGAAAAGTGAAAATAATCAATTTCTCATAACATTCCTGCTTCCTCGCCTACATTTTACATATAAAGAAACTGAGGAGCAGAGATCAGTTAGTAACTGACAAAGCCAAAAACAGAAACTAACCAAAACTTTGTCAGTGTTACACCTTAAGGTTTCACAAATTTGACTGAGAGAAGTGGTTGTAGATTGTCTGATTCTTTACTTCTAGCCCTTGATTGGGCCTCTCTTCTATCTTTGCATAGCTGAATCCTTCTTATTATATAGAGATAACAGTAAGTGTCATGTGTGACCTTGGAGAAGCCTTCCTGGACCATGGAGTCACCTCTTCCCCATGATCATGATCTTATCCCCTCACTCTGTTTGATATTCTTCCTAGCACATCACCCTCTGAAATTATTTTGTTTACTTATATGATTATTGGTTGATTTTTTTTCTTAATACTCCATGAAGACAGGGAACCTAATTGGACTTGTAGAATGATAAATTCTTATTATTTTATTTGTCATACTATTTGATATATTGTTTGTCAAACAAATAATTTCTAAGCAAGTGCCCTGAGGTCTGGTGCCATCTCATTCTCTAGTCATTGATCAGAACTGCATTTTCCCACTTGATACACAGAGTCAAATAAACCACCACAGCAGAAAATTCTACTCTCAACCTTTTGAGCTATATCTCTTCCAGTCTTCCATCATTGTCTCCTGTTTCCCCTCAACAAAGGTGATATCAAAATGTATCTATCAATGCCAGGTTCCCTCATATAATTTTTGAAGGGGGCAATGCAAAACTCAGAGAAGTTAAATGACTTGGTTTGGGGTTATATATTTAGGAATTACAGGAACCTAAACTAAAACAAGGTCTTTTGCCTTCTCTTTCTAATACAGAACACTTGCTATGAAAGATAAACATTCCCAGTCAGTGTCTGGGTAGGAAATAAAGCTCTAGAGAAGAGACTGAGGGTTTATATTACTCTCTACTGTTGCACAGATCTCTACTATTCTGGGACTCCAAAGTTAAAAAAAAAAAAAAAAATTGGATCCTCCTGAAAGGACATCACTGATCTGTCTGGTCTTATCTTCAAGGAGGAGAAATTTAAAAAGCAAATTCAACCCTACCTTAGAGGTAATAATGTTTTAGACTTGTCCCTAGATATTTAGATGACAGATTTTAACTCCATTTTGTAGATAAGTAAATCGAGACTCAAAGTATTTAGGTAACTAATTTACCTGAATTCACAGGTATAATAAGTCAAAACCAGGATTCCAACCCAGTTAGTGCTGGAGTATGAAAAATACACATTCATAGATGTGAAAGGAAACTGAAATATCATCCACACAATAAGAGCAAACTTAGATTTCATATAAATCAGCATATTCTATCCTCAAGAAAAAAGAATATATTCTATAGCATCTCTCACCATTACTCTCCAAAATATCTTTCAGTGTCAGGAGGTTCTACTTCACATCTCAGTTAAATCTCTCTGTCTACATTTAAAATCTACTAATTCTTGTTTGAATGAGTAACAGCTGGTCACTGCATAACCATAAACTTCAAAGACCCTTCATATGCTTGAAGATCATTATTAAGTCACCCTTCAGCCTTCTATGATACGACAGGCCCTATAAAATTACCATCAGGCACAAAAATCATTAGAAGCACCACAAGGCACCATCATTAAATTCACCATCTGGCATAACTGGAAATGTCAGCAAATAGAGAATGCATAATGATGGGCATACTACTGTTTATGCGTTTTAACTGGTCAGCAATGTTAATTATAATTACATCGTCATTGTAGGATTTTATAGCTTGTATGGACAAATGAACATACACTCGATTAACTAACTACAGACTAAATGGAAAATGGTTCTCAGGCTAATGTTTCCAAAAACCATTAGTACTTCTTTTTTTGTTGACTAACATCTCCACAATCATTGAGTGCTGAGCAAACAGACGAATTGGCTCTGCCTTCAAAGAGAACACAAGCTCTTTTCTAACTTACACTACAGAAGTAATTTCTTAATTTAACCGTTTAAAAGTTAAGGAAGTAACTTTTCCTTTTGCTTTTGTAGTTTCACTGTGGATATTATTTTAAAGTAGGCAATGTTAGATTTACATAAACTAATGATATGTTAATAATGCCCTTCAAACACTATTAGTTTATTATGAAAAGTTTTTGCTCTTAAAATTATAAGCAAGGGCTTCCCTGGTGGCGCAGTGGTTGAGATTCCGCCTGCCGATGCAGGGGACACGGGTTCGTGCTCCAGTCCGGGAAGATCCCACATGCCGCGGAGCAGCTGGGCCCGTGAGCCATGGCCGCTGAGCTTGCGCGTCCGGAGCCTGTGCTCCGCAAAGGGAGAGGCCGCAGCAGTGAGAGGCCCGAGTACCGCAAAATAAAGAAAGAAAGAAATAAAGAATCTAGACTGCATAACATTGGCTTAATGGTAAGGCAGCAACAGCAGGGTAATTGTTCAGGACTGAAAATACTCAAGGTTAAAATACTTGACTAAAAATGTCCTTTGTAAAATCTTGGAGAATATCTTGGAAGGAAAAACGAGTGCTTATTGAGCATTGTGGGTTTAAAGGAAGAAGTTTAAAAGTATAATAGTAGTTGTATTAGTCACTGCATGCTTTTTTTGGTAAGATAGTACCAAAAAGAAAAAAAAAAAGAGTCTAAGTTAGAATTGCCTGTCTGATAGCAAAAAATGAAAGGGAAGCCAAAACTGGGGTCTCCCAGGTCTCAAAAAGCCAACTGCTTCTAGAACCTGAATAGTAAGAAAAAATATTGCAAATGGCTTTGAGCAACAAAAGCCAATTAAGACTTCTCAAATTCCTTCTGAAGGAATTCATCCTTCAGACAAAAAGTATTTGTTTCCCACCGAATCATTGTTTTCAGGCCTCAAAGTGACCACCAATATGCTGAAAGAGAAAACCAAGAAAGTGAGGTGGAAAGAAATAATCTGATAATTATTTCTAAACTATAATCAAGTGTGGTTATTGGTATATAGAAGTAATGGGAAGCAAAGAAATAAAAAAATCTACTAATTTTCAAGGGAATTTGTAACTTCAAAAGCCAAGAGCCTGGTTTACAAAATCCTTTGTCTCTTCAAACCTTAAAGCAACTTGAAAGGAACAAAAAACAATCTGTGAAATACCCCCAAGGGAGAGGATATTCCCCTATGCCAACTTTAGATGTAGTATTCAGCACAGCAGACTAGAAAGAACCTCCCAGTGGAAGCATAGATAAAGAACAATGGACAAGGGGAAGTGTTTCAGGGAAAAGAAGTTTTCCCTGAAACATTCCCTGAAACAGAAGGTCTTCGCTTTCCTTGCCTGGCAGACTCCATTACTGCTCTGTCCCAATGACTACTGTCTGCTTCCTTCTAAATGGATTTTTTTTGCTATTTTATCACTGGTCCATCAATTTATAGAACTTGTCTTTTGGTTCATACTTTGCTGTACAACAAGGAGCAACAAAAGGACTCGATAGAGAGGACTGCACATCACCTACAGATCCTCTACTTTGACTTAATTGTAGTGGATTCTATGTATGGGAAGAAGAATGCATATGGTTATTTGGTAACAGATGGGAAGACTTTGGCTGAGATGGCAAAGTATTCATTGGAAGTGTATGCTCCCACTTTCATCCTATGGTGTTGTCATGGGCAAGCAACTGCATGTCCTTTGCCCATTTTTGAATTGGGTTGGTTTTTCTGTTATTGAGTTGTATGAGTTATTTATATATTTTTGGATATTAACCACATATATATTGTTTGCAAATATTTTTTCTCATTCTGTAGGTTGTCTTTTCACTTTGTTGATTGTTTCTTTTACTATTTAGAAACTTTTAAGTTTGATGTACTTCCACTTGTTTATTTTTTATTTTGTTGCTTGTGCTTTAGGTGTCATATTAAAAAACTGATTGCCAAGACCCCTGTCAAGAAGTTTTATTCCTATGTTTTCTTTTAGGAATTTCAGGGTTTCAGGTCTTACATTTACGTCTTTAATGCATTTTGAGTTAATTTTTGTGAGTTATATAAGATATGGGTCCAGCCTCATTAGTTTACATATGAATATCCAATTATCCTAGCACTATTTATCAAAGAGATTATCTCTTCTCCATTAAGTACTCTTGGCTCCCTTGTCAAAAATATCAGTTGACTGTATATGCTTGGGTTTATTTCTGGGCTCTCAATTCTGTTCCATTGGTCTATGTGTCTATTTTTATTCCATTACCATGATCTTTTGATGACTGTAGCTTGTAATCAGGAAGTGTGATGTCCCCTGCCTAAGCACAATTTTTACAAGTGCTAACAAAGACAATTATCTAACTAAAACCGAAAGAATACCAAAGACTATCAAGATTTGCCTTTTCCCTTTGCATGATTAAAAAAAAAAAATGTTGAGTAAAAATCACTTGACATTGGGAAGCATTCACTTTGACCCTAAAAGCCAGGTTAATTTCTCCCAAATCAAACCACTGACAGTCTGGCTCAAGGGAAAATATCAAATTGGTTCAATATCGTGCAAGCCTCAGCAATTAAGCAGAACAAAATTTAACTCAGCATAAAAGCTGAATGTTGTTTTTACTTTTTGTTCCTGTTTTTTTTTTTTAATGTGATTATAATGTATATGGTAAAATCCTGAATTTATGTTATGTGTTCAAGTACTTATTCTATTGTTTTAAAATTTTGTCCTTTCCTTTGTGGTGTTTACAAACCAAGATTCTCTCAAAAAAATATTTTTTAGTAACATTTATGCCCGATCCATTATTTATCTCAGAAATGACAAATAAATTACTGCTTAATATTTTGTGTATTATCTGTAAGTTTGAGGGGTAAGCTATAGTAGCCGTATCTCCTGATTGTAATAGTTGATATTTGATGCATAACTCTGCTATACTCCAAGCTCCATAAGAGAATAGATTATATCATTATCTTTGATGCCCTGATCAAACCTGAGTGCTACAGGAAAGTTGTCCATTTATTTTCAAAAGCAGTAACACTGGCTTATTACTACCTCTTGTTTTCATAGAACTTTGCATGTAGCAAACAATTAGAAATAAATTTTAACTAATTGAAAATATAAAATTATTCTTTTCTAGTAACAGCACAACTTCTTCCAGTAGGTAAACTAGTCTTGGGCAGAGAGTAAGAAAGCTTTCATGCCACCTTAGAATCATTTTATAAGTGAAACAATAATTTACTTAATATTACCCCAGTGGCTTAGAAATGTTCACATAGCTTGCAAAAGTGTTAGAAAGTCTGATAGAATAAAAGCTCCCATCAGCTTCTTAGACTATATCTTTAAAGACATAGTGGAGTGCTATCCATAGTGTCCCCACCCTAGCCTCTTCTCAGTATTGTAGAAAAAGTTACAGAAAGCAAAGAAACAAAAATCAACTGTAACTTGCCTTGAAAAATGATAAGAAAAATATTCCTCAGAAAGAGTTTTAACAATCTGGGCTAAAAGGAAATGGAGGAACTCTCAGAGAAGGTGAAATGAAGGGTTGGAAAATAATATTTGTACATATTCCAAACAGGTTTAGCTAAGTGAAAAGAGGTCCCTCAGTGCCTGAGAAGAACAAAGACAAAGGGCTGCACATGAGAAAGGACTATCATAATACAGTGTCTGTAGAAGATGATGTTGGTTCATAATCCATTTTTCATTCTTCTACGTTATCATATATTCACTCCCATGTTGCACTGTCTTTCATGTGCAGATGGTAAAAATTGTCTATTGCTGTCTCATTTAGGTTGGCATGTACCCAGCTGTGACCAAGAAGACACGAGGGAATATCTGCTTTGGGAACTCTTCTATACCCAAGGAAGAAATAATGCTATTTTTTTAACTGAATCCATGTTTCTACATGGGATCCCTGAAACTTCAGTAGCCGTCTTATGACCATAGAGGTATTAATTTGAAAAGCACACACTAAAGATAACATCACAGAATGAAGAGGTAGGAGGAACCCAGGTGGTTAATGCTATTGTTGAGCCAATAAATTAACCAAACCAGGGACTGTCCTAAATCTAGATTTTTAGGTGAAATAATAAATTCCTTCATAATTTAGTCTGTGTACAGCTTTTCTGTTACTTTATCTATTTGAGTGGTCAGCACTAATCAGTGAGAATTCAAAGATATGTTTTTAATAGGGAGTGGCTAGAAGGCTGGGAAGACATTAAGTATAATTACTAGAAATAAATTCTTAAACTCAGTAATTTAGAGATAAGTTTAACAAACACTGAAAACTTATAGATTAAAAACAAAAGAGACAGAGAGAGAACAGCAAAGAGAACAGAGATGTAGAATGTTCTGCATTATTTTGACATTGTGAACGATATGACTCAAGAACACACAGTGGGAGTTAAATCAATGTGGGTTAAGGTTCCAGTAAAGGCTGTACTGAACATAATAAGTCACTCCTAGCTGTTCTTCCATATTCCCAGGCTAATTATAATATAATAGAATAATCATTTGTAACTGAAGGAGACAGTAATTAAAGGCAATGCCATACATAAACCTCCACTTGAGGAAATGTCTGTGGAGGAATTTGGAAAGAGGTTGAACCTAGAGAAAATTAATTAACGAGAAGAAAAAAATTAACTCATATAAAAGACAGTTCATATGGATTTATACTTTTGGATGTGCCTCTGAACCACTAACTTTAGTCAAAATAGTGCAGACCATGAAACACATAACTGTATATTTATGTTGCCTTGCCTTTTCACATCGGTAACTTCTGAAAGGAACCTTGGATTGAAAAGTGGCAGGTTAACTCTCCTATGGCACTTAGTAATTTGGCCTAAAATAGGTAGATGCCAATTTCTTAGATAATTCTCTATTCTAAATCCAAGATTGTTAGAATCACACAGAGAAGGGAGTAGTAGTGTAAAATGGGAAATAATGCACATAGATATTTAGATAGCTTATAGATAAATAAAAAGATAGAAATATAGCTAGTGCTATAATGATATCCACTTGAATTTTGATACAGGTAAGAAAACACATAGGCAAAATTTTTGAAATAATTAATACAAATTTATAAGACTAAGGTTGTTTTCATTGTACTGCATTAATCACCCACTGAGTATAAGGAGAAGTGGACAAGTAACTTCCTTGGCATTCTCTTACGTATAAATGAATTTGGAGGTCTGCCCACCTCAGTACTACTACTATCTTCAGGACCAAGATGGTCTCAAAAATAAATTAACAGGCCAAAATATACTTTTAGCAGTTCATTTTGTTCCTAAATCTTTAAGAAAGAAAAAAAAAGTTTAAATTCAAGATGCACAAAAGGGAAATTATAGCAGGGCAATACAGAAATTCAGAAGAATGATTACTGGAGCTATTAAAATGTTTCCATGTTTTTCTGAGTTTTCTTCTAATGAAGAGGAATATACAAGAAGATATTGAGAGAAACTAAGTTTACATTATCTTCAAGAAACATCTCTCTCCTTGAGCAATAGGGAGTTCCGTCTGATTGTGGGAATGAGACATGGCTATATTGCAGTGGTGAAGGATACAGGAAATATCTATCTATCGAACCTATCTATCTAGACATAGATAATCTTTCTATGTGCAAGTATGCGGGTATGTGTAGAGGGTAGTTCTTCCTTAAAAAGTCAGGACCCACAATTTGCAACATATCACAATATGAATATTAATTTCAAAAGATTAGGGGCAGTCACGAATGTAGATAAGCATCCAACCCTCCAAGACTGATACTTCCAAGAGGAGAAAACAATACATAGGGGGATATCTTTAGATACTTCCTAATGTTCAAACTCATAGAAACTTCAGATTCATCTGAATCCTCAAATCAGTAGATAGTGGTTAGTTGTAGGGGTGCAATCTGTAGCTTTAATCTGCCTACAGTGTACAATAGTACTGCCTTACCCATGGGGGATACATTCCAGGACCTCCAGTGAATGCCTGAAATCATGGATAGTACCAAACCATATATATATATATAGCTGTCCCTCAGTATTTATGGGAGATAGGTTCCGGAAGCCCCCGTGGATACCAAAATCCACTCTCTTACATAAGATTGAGTACTACAGTAAATATAGTCAGCCCTCCATATCCATGGTTTCAACCAACCATGGGGTGAAATTTCAAGTTGAATCCATAGATGTGGGTCCATGGTTAGTTGAATCCTTGGATATAAAACCAATAGACACAAAACCTGCAGATATGGAGGGCTGACTGTATGTGTTTCCTATACATACATACATATGGTAAAGTTTAATTTATAAATTAGCCACAGTAAGAGATTAACAACAATAACAATAAAATAGAACAATTAGAACAATGTATTATATAATACTGTAATGAAAGTTTTGTGACTGTGGTCTCTCTCTCTCAAAATATCTTATTGTATAAATATAATGTCTTTTCCATCTTAACTAACTGCTTATGCACTGCAGCCATAACTTTTGCAGTTTCAGGCATAACAGCAAAACTAGCATGAATTTCTTTTTCTGTCTTCACAATTTCATGGATAGAAGATTTGTTCTTGCCATACATCTTAGCACCTTGGCATTTTTCTTTTTCTTTTCGTATTAAGTTGAGAACTTTCACCTTTTCATTTAAAGAAAGCACTTTATGGCTTCTCTTTTGCTTATCCAAATTCAGCATCACTGCTTTGGTGCTTTGGGGCCATTATTAAGTAAAATAAGGGTTACCTGAACACAAGCACTGAGATACTGTGACAGTGGATCTGATAACGTAGACTACTAAGTGACTAATGATCAGGGTACACCGGACAAAGGGATGATTACATCTCAGCAGGGACAGAGCTGGATGGCACTACACTACTCAGAACATTGAGTCATTTAACACTCACAAATTAGTTATTTATGGAATTTTTTCATAGTTCTGGACCATGGTTGACCACAAGTAACTAAAACCACAGAAAGCAAAACTGTGGATAAAGGGGAACTGCTGTAGCCTGACGGATTTAATAGCCAAAACTCTGCAACAATTCTACTGTCCTACTGCAAGTGCCTAGTGAGTGCAGGCTGTAACTTGGAAGCTGGGCTGGCTCTATGGGCCACCTCATGGATGTGAAAAATTTGGTATCTATCCCAAGGCTCCCCTTGTTACAAAACTTCTTTCATGGTCATAGGCAGACCTACTTCATTTTCTAGCTTCCAACATTCACACAGCATCTCAGATTAGAATTTCATTAATCAGTGCTACTCCCTGATAGCTGTTAACTTTGATTCTATTTTTAATTTCTCAGCCATGACTAGTTTCACCAACAGTGGGGATCCAGGTGGGTGTTAAGAAAGGGTTTATTACCTATTAAATACTGTCAATCACTCCTGTGTGAATTCAACTTCTGAGACTTAAGTTTCAGTCCTCCTCTGCCTCCTGGCAGATGGACTGCTTTTATAGAAAACAAAGACAACACATTTTTCCCCTGAATACTGACATGCGGTCATGGATTCACAAATCCTACAGATCACTCTGCCAATCATCCTCAACAAGTCAAAAGTCCATCCTACATAGAAAAAGGGTATTCATAGTACTTGGAACATAGTCAATTTCTGCTGTTTCACATGATATGGGGGATTTCCCTTCTCCCTCAATTTGGCCATCTCACATAACTTTACTGAATATGAGTTCTATACATGGTACCTCAAGTCCCCCAAAATATTTTCCTCAAATTTTCAAATCCAACTTCATCCCTAAAAATATCTCTTCAATTTTACTCTGTTTTTCTAATATTTTTCATCGTTAGGATTAACTGATCCTCTCTTTTGCAATAGTGTTGTAACGATTTGATAATTATGGTGAAATGTATTCTTGTATGAAGTTTAGTGTGATGATTTTAATTTAACAGGAAACTTAGAGCCACACCCTAGAACCAAAATTGTATACTAGTTCCACTCCTGTCCTCAGTTACAACCCTCATCAGACTCAAAGACTATATGGTTTATTACTGAAAAAATTTCGTATTTAAAACTACAGTTGAACCGACAAAGGTAACTGCGAAGGGATTTTATTCTTTACCTTTATCTTTTGAAAGACCTTGAAGGTAATCCAAACATATCTTTCACAACATAAGTTATGAAAATGGTTTCCTCTGCTACTTTCTTCCCTATACCTACAGTTACTCTGTACGTTTTATCCTCCAGCATCACATATACATTTCATCTTTACTCCCAGGCCATATCACTTTATTTTCTCATTTCCCCTCCTTTTACTCAGTACTTGATTATATAATAGATTTAGTCTATATGAAGTAAGCCATTTAAGAAGCATTTGTAGTAGAAAGAGAATTGGGCTGGAAATGAAAAGATCATCTTTAATGAGGTAGAATATTGGCCTCATCACTCAATTCACAACAGTATTGTAAGTGTTGGAAAGATTAGTAGTTATTTTTGAGGCAACATGAAAAAGAGAACTTCACATATTCTACAACTCAAAAAGTATTAAAGTGCTTTATATGTTTGGCATTATTTAATCCTCACAACAGCCCTTTAGTGGATTATCACTATTCATATTTTTAAGGTAAGAAAATAAAGATACAAAGAGGCATCCAACATCACACAGCTAGTAACTAGGCAGGATTTGATCCTAGGGAGAGTGACTTCAGATTAAATTCGTAATCATTAAATAAGCAGAGCTCTAATAACAACTACCAGAAAAGCTATTTTTGATATTGGTTGGACTATAATCTCTATGCTACCTTCAAACTCTAATGACTGTATAGAAATAATTTTAGAAATTTCTTCAAGAAACCACTGGAAGAAAATATTGCTAAAATTTGAAATGAAGATAGTCTCAACAAGTATCTCCAGAAAAATAGCCTGAATTAATGAGTCAATAGCAACATCACAAAAACAAAGAAAATGAATAAAAAATGTTTATAAACAATCTCTTCCTGGAAAATTTGGATTGGAGCCTGGCCCAAGTCATATTGATAGTCTAGAGAAAATTACTAACCTATATGCAACCTGTGGAGAAGTAAAAAATAAATTTAAAAAATTAGAATGATAATAATGATAATATTGTAAATAGGGAATAGGAGGTTGAGAAAAAAAGTACAGCCAAGTAAAAAATATTTTTTTTCAATGCAGCCTGTGGGGAGGTAAGGCAAATCTCCAGCCATTTCCATACCTATTGAGGTTAAGCTCTAAGAGTCGGGTCAGACTTTTACTTTTTCTGAACTGAAGTTATAACAGACAGAGCCAAAGAAATATACCTCAGACGATTAGGAAAAGGTGGGAGAAATTTCACTGGTGGTGCATGTCCCCTTCAGTAGGTCATGCAGAGTTGTTCTAACCTCAACTATTCAAATTACCCTTGAACTCCCAAAAGTAGAAGTTAAAGGGAAAAAAAAAAGAAAAGAAAAAACCTGCTGCTCCTTCCCTAGATAGCATCACATTAACCCTAGCCAAATTTCTGATACAGTATTAAGAGAAAAATAAATATTTTTAAAAAGTGTCCTATTACAAATGGGATTATATTTATAAAAGAGCAGAGCTTTTCCTCCTCTGATTCCTAGAATTCAGGATTGAAAAACGGTGATAGAGAGACAGAGCAAACTCAAACAAAAAATTCCAAAGAACCTATTGTGATAAATGATACATGACAAAATTACACTTAAACAGTAAAGGAATCCAGGGCCCAAAGGAATCCAGCAGAGAATAAGCACAAACAGTGTGAGGGTTTTCTACTCCTAATTCCTTTGACAAAAATGACAAAATATGGTTCTTTCATGTAATGACAGGGAGAAATAGGAAGCTTGAGAACATAAAACATGTTGCTTTCCAGAAAGGGAGATGGTGTCACATATATTATATTTCAGGTTGGCAGTTTTATTTGAAAAGGGTCTCTGGATCTTTGTTTTTAAAAATGGGGAAAGATTGGGACTTTCCTGGCGGTCCAGTGGCTAAGTTCCCAATGCTGGGGGCCTGTGTTCGATCCCTGGTGAGGTAACTAGATCCCACATGCCGCAGCTAAGACTCCGCACTGCCAAATAAATACATAATTTTTTTTTTTTTTAAAGAATGGGGAAGGATAAGAGTGGTATAAAAACAGGAGAAACACAATAGCTTCACCTCAACATTTCTGACAGACAAGACTATCTAAAGGCTAATTTTAAATTCAGTTAGCACATCCAGGGAAAAACACGCAAGCAAATATATTTCTAAACAGAATGCCAAAAGAATGTTGTTAGCACATTTGTAATTTTCCAGTTCTTCCTTACTACACTTAACCAACACCCAAACAAATCAGTTTAAATACAACTTCTCTTACTCATGTCTTTTGAAGCATCACTGCAGTCAGATTGAGTCAAGTAACCATCTGCTGCAAATACAAATAGAGCTACATTCAAGAATTACATTACATAGCCTTCCTAGCAAAGCTCTTACGTGCAAGCTGTTCTTGTCAAAATCAGAACCATTGTGATGATGCATCTTAATATTCAATAAGACTTTAAGAGTGACAAAAGTCCACATATGGATGACAGCTGTTTCTTCAGTAAATATTTTCCCATTTGTTGAATGGGGACTTATGGCAGTTTAGGATATGTTCCATCAGACATTTCAGCCTGAACTGCTTGGGGACGATTATAACAATAACAAGGATAATATTTTAGTTTTCAAATCTTTGCTACAACTTACATCTGAAAAAAGCACCAGCTCTTCCAACTAAAGTTTTACACTATGCCATTAATTTGAAAGTATCCTTTCCCAATAAGTACTGGTAAAAAAAAACTGGCTTTATAGAACTTTATAAAATACCATAGTGTTTGTAAAACTAAAGCATAATTCCTATATTAATTTTCTAATTATATGAACAGAGTTATTGGAAATTTAAACATGTGTACCTATATTTTGAAAAATTATGAAATATTAAAAAAAGATGAATGAGCCTATTAGCTAAAAGAAGTTCAGATAAAATAAGGTCTCTTTTTAACCAACAGAGTGGCTTGCAAAATTGGAAAGTCAAAGAAAAAGTGAAGATGGATTCTGATGATTAATTCTGTAGCTCTATAGTAATATAGTGTTTACACATCAGCAGTTAGAGGAAAAAAAATGGTTTCAACTAACAAAGACGACCTTAATGTTATACTAGTACCCTTGAACATGTATTATGCCCCTTTCATAAATCCTAAATGTTGTGTTGGAGCTAACTTTGTTAATAGTCCATCTTTCAGGTAGTATTTTTGAAGCCTGCTAACCACAAGGTCCACTGCTAAATAACTTAAGTCTCCTCTCTTTAACTTAAAACTATGCTGAGGGTCTTCTCTGGCAACCGCAAAGCAATTCTTGGAAGAGTAGTGGGTTATCTGTGTCTTAGGTTAGCCCTGCAATACTGATGTGTTAAGGAATTGGTATGCCCCACCTTCTGATGGTAGATTACAACTTCTTTTTTCCTTACTGCAATGCAACTGCTCAAATAAACATTAAAAACATTTTATGAGCCTGTCGTCTTACATTCCACAACTCTTGTCAGACTCTGATTTTTTTAAAAGGAAATTATTTCAGATCAAACACTATAAAGAAGAATTTCTTACCCTGCTATTGGATCTACTGCTATTGCCTTAGGATTATGAAGTTCCAGGTCAATCAGGGTGACACACACAGATCCGTTGTAATCACACACAAAGATCCGGTCACTGACATGGTCCACAAAATAGAGATTTCTGGTGAGCCAGTCAATCGCCATTTGTTGCACATCTGAAAAACACACACACAAAATCACTGAATCACAGGTGCGAATCTAGTTTCATAAGCCAAAGAGTACATAAGTCTGCCCAAACCACCACAGAGGATATTTCAAAAGTACAGGTAGTTTTATGATTAAAAACAAAAACAAAAAACCTGCAAGGATAATTTCTTGCTATGCCAAAGTAAGTAAGTAGTTATTCTGTAAAATAATGACTACCTCTTGATACCCTTCTTCTTGCTATCTAAGGACTGAGGATGACCTAGATAAAAGGACAAGGAGTTTCTAAATCCTAAAGAATACGTATTTACAATAAAATATTTCTCCTAGTTTTTGCATTTGTCCAAATAGTTCATTTAACCCCATGGGCATAAGTGGTTCAGTGACACAGCTAAATGCTTTAGTAGTAAGAGGAGTGAATACTTTTTGTGAACTAAGGTAAACCCTTATTTTCAGATCCTCTCCTATTTAAAAAACAAAACAAAACAGGAGAGGTAGAAAAGGAGAGCTGTAAATACTTTTATTTACAAAAAGTATCCAATATTTGGAAATAAAGCAAAAGGAGGAACATGTTCTTTTAATGGCATATGCAGGCAATGTAAAACAGGATTGCTCAAAGATTGATTAATTCTCTAGAAGAGCACTGTGAATACTACTTTCTTCAATATTGGAAATATTCTATTGTCTATGCTGTACAAGAAAATAACGACTAACTGTGTCTAGTGAGCATTTAAAATGTGGCTAGTGTGACTGAAAAACCAAACCTTTATTGAATTTCACTTTAATTAATTTAAATTTAAAAAAAATGAGGAAGCTAGTGACTGAGATGGATGGTGCAACTCTAGAAGAATGTATCTGTTTTTGTTTTTTTTTAAACATCTTTATTGGAGTATAATTGCTTTACAATGTTGTGTTAGTTTCTGCTGTATACCGAAGTGAATCAGCTGTATGTATACATATATCCCCATATCCCCTCCCTCTTGCGTCTCCTTCCCACCATCCCTATCCCACCTCTCTAGGTGGTCACAAAGCACCAAGTTGATCTCCCCATGTGATGTAGCTGCTTCCCACTAGCTATCTATTTTACATTTGGTAGTGTATATACTTCAATTGCTACTCTCTCACTTCATCCTAGCTTACCCTTCCCCCTCCCTGTGTCCTCAAGTCCATTCTCTACATCTACGTCTTTATTCCTATCCTGCGCCAACGTTCATCAGACCCTTTTGTTTTTTTTTATATTCTATATATATGTGTTAGCATACGGTATTTGTTTTCCTTTCTCTGACTTACTTCACTCTGTATGACAGACTCTAGGTCCATCCACTTCACTACAAGTAAGTCAACATGTGCCACATCTTCTTTATCCATTCATCTGTTGATGGACACTTAGGTTGCTTCCATGTCCTGGCTTCTATAAACCGTGTTGCAATGAACATTGTGGTACAAGACTTTTTGAATTATGGTTTTCTCAGGGTATATGCCCAGTAGTGGGATTAATGGGTCATATGGTAGTTCTATTTTTAGTTTTTTAAGGAACCTCCATACTGTTCTCAATAGTAGCTGTATCAATTTACATTTCCACCAACAGTGCAAGAGGGGTCCCTTTTCTCCACACTCTCTCCAGCATTTATTGTTTATAGATTTTTTGATGATGGCCATTCTGACTGGTGTGAGGTGATACCTCACTGTAGTTTTGATTTGCATTTCTCTAATGATTAGTGATATTGAGCATCCTTTCATGTGTTTGTTGGCAATCTGTATATCTTCTTTGGAGAAATGTCTATTTAGGTCTTCTGCCCGTTTCTGGATTGGGTTTCTTGTTTTTGTGATACTGAGTTGCATGAGCTGCTTGTATATTTTGGAGATTAAACCTTTGTCAGCTGCTTCATTTGTAAATATTTTCTCCCATTCAGAGGGTTGTCTTTTCATCTTCTTACAGTTTCCTTTGCTGTGCAAAAGCTTTGAAGTTTCACTAGGTCCCATTTGTTTATTTTTGTTTTTATTTTCATTTCTCTAGGAGGTGGGTCAAAAAGTATCTTGCTGTCATTTATGTCACAGAGTGTTCTGCCTATGTTTTCCTCTAAGAGGTTTATAGTGTCTGGCCTTACATTTAGGTCTTTAATCCATTTTGAGTTTATTTTTGTGTATGGTGTTAGGAAGTGTCCTAATTTCATTCTTTCACATGTAGCTGTCCAGTTTTCCCAGCACCACTTATTGAAGAGGCTGTCCTTTCTCCATTGTATATTCTTGCCTCCTTTATCAAAGATAAAGTGACCATATGTGCGTGAGTTTATCTCTGGGCTTTCTATCCTGTTCCATTGATCTATGTTTCTCTTTTTGTCCAGTACCATACTGTCTTGATTACTGTAGCTTTGTAGTACAGTCTGAAGTCAGGGAGCCTGATTCCTCCAGCTCCATTTTTCTTTCTCAAGATTGCTATTCTGGGTCTTTTGTGTGTCCATACAAATTGTGAATTTTTTTGTTCTAGTTCTGTGCAAAATGCCAGGGGTAGTTTGATAGGGAATGCATTGAATCTGTAGATTGCTATGGGTAGTATAGTCATTTTCACAATCTTGATTCCTCCAATCTAAGAACATGGTATATAGCTCTCCACAGATGTTTGTATCATCTTTAATTTCTTTCATCGGTGTCTTATAGTTTTCTGTATACAGGTCTTTTGTCTCCTTAGGTAGGTTTATTCCTAGGTATTTTATTCTTTTTGTTCCAGTGGTAACTGGGAGTGTTTCCTTAATTTCTCTTTGATATTGTTCATCTTTAGTGTATAGGAATGCAAGAGATTTCTGTGCATTAATTTTGCATCCTGCTACTTTACCAAATTCATTGATTAGCTCTAGTAGTTTTCTGGTAGCATCTTTCAGATTCTCCATGTATAGTATCATGTCATCTGCAAACAGTGACAGTTTTACTTCTGTTCCAATTTGTTCCTTTTATTTCTTTTTCTCCTCTGATTGCTGTGGCTAAAACTTCCAAAACTATGCTGAATAAGAGTGGTGAGAGTGGTGGGTGTGGGCAACCTTGTCTTGTTCCTGATCTTAGTGGAAATGGTTTAGTTTTTCACCATTGAGAATGATGTTGGCTGTGGGTTTGTCATTTATGGCCTTTATTATTTTGAGGTAAGTTCCCTCTATGCCTACTCTCTGGAGAGTTTTTATCATAAATGGGTGTCAAATTTTGTCAAAAGCTTTTTCTGCATCTATTGAGATGATCATATGGTTTTTCTCCTTCAATTTGTTAATATGGTGTATTACATTGACTGATTTGCCTACACTGAAGAATCCTTGCATTCCTGAGATAAACCCCACTTGGTCATGGTGTATGATCCTTTTAATGTGCTGTTGGATTCTCTTTGCTAGTATTTTGTTGAGGATTTTTGCATCTATGTTCATCAGTGATATTGGCCTGTAGTTTTCTTTTTTTGTGACATCTTTGTCTGGTTTTGGTATCAGGGTGATGGTGGCCTCGTAGAATGAGTTTGGGAGTGTTCCTCCCTCTGCTATATTTTGGAAGAGTTTGAGAAGGATAGGTGTTAGCTCTTTGTACCTGTTTTTGACTTGAGTATTTTCTATTTGATCAGAACTACACTGTGAAATTTCATGCTAACCTATTGATATTTATCTAGTAGAAAGGATAACCCCCCAAATTCTAGTCTCTTATCCTGTGAGGCACTGATCAGTTTTATACCTAACTACAGATCTCATTTAAACATTCCTTTTCTTTAAGATGCCTAGAAGCATTCATTTCCACTAATGCTGTTAGATCATCAGTATTGGGCTGGTTCTCCCAATAATGCCATATATAAATTTCTGGTCTATATTCATTCCTGAATTTTATGACAGTCATATATTTATCTATTGAAAATTATAATTTGATACCTCCTTGTTTGAACTTAATATGGATCTATGATTCACTGGCTAAGTAGAGTTTCTTTCTGTAATCTGAACCTAAATGTTCTTCTTGCTCTATGCTTCAAAAGATTCTTGGTAACATGTTGCTACATGAATGATATTTCAATAAAAAACTAACATAGATGCATATGCCATCATTATATTCATAATGGTATATATATATTGTCAAAGCAAGGTAGAGAAAGCAGCAATTTTGTGGGAACTTCTATCAGTCCCTACAAGGGCAAGCAAAAAGTACATATTGCAGTTCACTGGATACAGATTGTCAGTCTATCAATTACAGTTTCATTTCTGAATTACACAGTCTTTATGGAAACATAAGCATTTAAATGTTCCACAAAGTACATGAATCAGTTCAGCAGCCAGGGGTTTTAAATTTCTGAACTATTTTTTCTGTCTCTAGAAATGTGGAAATGTATACTTAGCTTTGTTTTTTATTCCCTTTGCATTATTATAGCAGGTAGAGAACAGAACCCACTGTTTCAAATGCCATTTCAGATACCTAGGGTTCTGATAAATTATATGCCAAAGTCCATTCAATGACCAATCTCTCATGCTAGGCATGCAGTTGGTTTAGTCTATGCAATTGTAAATTCAGACAAAAGAGACGTTTGACAGCATTCACAACTTCTTTCAACTCTGTATGGCTGCAGAAAGATGCTCTGCTACTGAAACAATAGGTATTGTTAACAACATCCTAGTTTGAAGTGGCAAGGTCTCACTAAAGAACCTAATAATTAGCCAAACAGTAACTGTGGGAATTGGCATTGTTTCTTTTTCCTATACTTGAAGTTTCTATCTGCTTTTAATGTGATGTTTATTGAGATTAGAGAATTAAAGCAATTAAACAAAGAGTTCCAGTAAGCGATAGATAGATAGATAGATAGATAGATAGATAGATAACTTGAACATTTTAGGAGATTTTTACGACATTACAAAATTGTCTCTAAAATTTTAGTAAGACCCTTATTACTTTACTGTTACTAGAAAAAAAATTACATATGTTCCTGTTATTATGTTTCTCTAGTTGCCTTTTATTCATTCTTCAACCAAAAGTGCCCAGGATTTTGCCCTCACTGTTCTTTTCAAATAGCTGCTTTATGGTCATTCAGAATTTCTTACTTGCCAAAAGCCAAGTTTGCTTTTCTGTTCATGTCTACAACATCTGAAAGTATTGACCACTTTCTTTTGAATCATAAAATAATCTAAATACCAATACTGATAAACTTTTAAATTACAGTGAAAAAATATTGAAACTATTTTGAAACTTGTTAAAGTATTATGTAAATATAAGTAACTTTATCTTTTTAAAACCCAATATATGTTAGGTATAAAAACTTAAAGTTGTACCCAGTGGAAATTAATTTAAAAATTCAAGGTTAAAGTTTTAAAAAAGAAGATACTTATGATAATTTGATAAAAAAATGTTACATCAGCTTTTTCATCACATCATAAGGCAAGTAATTAATTAACAGAATTGGTGAATGTAGAACTTAAACACTTTTGATTCACTACAGTGCAATATATGTGCAGTGTTACGGACTAAATTGTTTTCCCCCCAAATTCATATGTTAAAGTCCTAACGCCCAGCACCTCAAAATGTGACTATATTTGGAAATAAAATCTTTAAAGATATTATTATATTAAAATGAGGCCATTAGGGTGGGCTCTAAACCAAACTTATTGATGTCCTTATAAAAAGAGATTAGGACATACAGAGACAACACTGGGGCTATCTGCACATAGAGGAAAGGCCATCAGCAAGCCAAGGAGAGAGGTCTCAGAAAGTCCAAACCTGTAGCACCTTGATCTTGGACTTCCAGCCTTCAAAACTATGAGAAAACAGACTTCTGGTTTTTGAGCCACCAGTCTGTGGTATTTTGATATGGCAGCTCTAGCAAATAATACTACTCAAGTATTACTTCAAGTATTATTCAGTAGAGTAGTTTATGCCACAAAATAATTGAGAACAAAGTCAAAATCTTGCTAAGAAAAATTATAAAAGGAATGTCTGCATGTGTGTTTAATGTCATACTGGACCATTGTCTAATAGGCCCTTTCAAAGACTGTTTAGTTCCTCTAGGGAATATACCTTTGTTTAATTTACAATTTAATATTGATTAGGTCCCAGTCTCTATGAATTTAAATATTAATGTGTAGACCGAGACATTAAAAAAAATTTTTGTCCAATAGAGATGCAAATGATTTCCATCAGGTAGTAAATATAACCCCAGTTTTACTGTCCAGTATGACATTAACTAGTTTTATATCTCACTTTATAATCTTAATTCAGAATTTTTTCTTTCACTGATTGTAAATACTTCAGTCTTTTCTGTACTTCTTTGAACCAGATTTACCATCCTGCTGGTTCTCTTATTAATGAGCTAAATAATTCCTTAATATACATTCATTAAATATTTGTACAAGTCATGTTTTTAACTTTTTGAAAATTATATATTGACAAAGATGAGTACTTGAATTTTCTTTAATTATTTGCTATATTTAACTAGCCAGAAATAGCAAATATAAACATCCACAAGATTAGAAAGATAATATAAATAGGTAAAACCTGTTAAGAAGGATTATGACAAACCTAGATGACGACTTAAATGTATACATCTCCCTGAAAAAGAAGACTCAATTTCAGCTGACTGTTTTGATACAGAAATGCTTTATTGTTTCAAAGAAGCGCAAAATAAGTATTTCTGAACTTCATTTGAAGTCTGCCAATTTCTAAATACGGTAAACTGATGTTTTTTAAATTATAAAGTATTTTGTGTTTCCAACAAAACCTGTCTGTGGCTAAACTGGATCAAAGGCCTCTAGTGTGATTATACCAAAGTAAAGCAGTGTATATCACTTAGTTCAGCCTAACTCCCTACTTAGAGTGTGTTCTACTTCATAAAAGCCACTGCTTTTGTATTAAATAAATATAATATCCAGTTTACAAAGTGGCCAGGGGATTAAATCAGACAACACACATTAAGAATCCAGTACAATGACATGTAGTAGGTACTCCATAAATATTAGTTGCTTCCCAGAGGGAACTAAAAGACTGCACTTTAGTTTATGTCTCTGTGACAGCTTATAAGGAGCACACACTAGAGAACAGCACAGTACTAGCAATACATAAGCTAACTGATAAGAAGTTAGTAGTTTTGATAATCTAAAAAATGTGTCCACTTGCAAAAGGTAGAGCTTAATTCTCCTCCACTTGAATGCAGGCTGTTCTTTGTGACTGGTTTGTACGAAACAGAATGAGGTACAAACTTAGAGAACAAACTTAGAGTTACCAGGGGGGAGGGGTCGGGGGAGAGATAGTTAGGGAGTTTGGGATTGACATGTACACACTGCTATATTTAAAATGGATAGCCAACAAGGACCTACCGTATAGCACAGGGAAATCTGTTCAATATTATGTAACAATCCCATTTGTTATGTAAATGGGAAAAGAACTTGAAAAAGAATAGATACATGTAAATGTATAACTGAATCACTTTGCTGTACACCTGAAACACACAGAACATTGTTAATCACCTATACTCAAATATAAAATAAAAAGTTAAAAAAATAAATAAATAGAATGTGGTAGAAATGACACAGTGTGATTTCCAAGACTAAGTCATAAAAGGTATTATAACTTCCATTTTGCTCTCTCTTTGCATCACTCACTCTGGTGGAAGCCAGCTGCTATGCTATGATGATATACAAGCAACCTTGTGCCAAGGCCCATGTAGGAAAGGAGAGAAGTCTACTGCCAATAATCACAAGAATGGGCTTGGAAGCCAGTCTTCCAGTCCCAGTGAAGCCACTGGATGCCTGCAGTCCTGACCAACATCTTCATTACAACCTCATGAGAAACCCTATGACAACCACCTAGCTTAGCATTCCCTGAATTTCTGACTCACAAAAAGTGTAAGATAATAGATGTTTGCTGTTTTTAAGCCTCTAAGTTTTGGGGTAATTTGCTATGCAGAAATAGAAAACTAATATAGTAGTCAAATCCCTATAATTTTTAAAATTAGATTTTGTTGACTTCCCATCACTTGGATGTTATTTTTAGACCTATATCTAAACTAGACTGTCTATACCAATGACAGTTTTTGTTCCCTTAAATTACCTGTAATTCAGCTTAATGCTAAATCATGAAGGATATTCCATAAATGCTCAAAAATGAAGCCAGGGAAATTTAAAAATAACTTGTCTTGAAATTTTCTGCTCTACTTATACAAAATATGGTTCTGTGATGAAACAACTATATTTGGCCATGATCAAGATGATCCCTCACACAGTCCTCTCCTCAAGAAGGGTAGAATTAGATAGACAGTGCTAGCATCATGAAGAAAATAAGACAGGATAATGACTTCCGTGACTGATCACAGAGGGAATTCTGAGGAGGATGATATTTGAACTGAGCTCAGTGTGACAAGAAGTTGTTAGGCATGTGGAGAATTGGGGGCAGAGCCTACCAAGGAGGAATGAGCTTGGCATATTCTAAAAATGAGTAGAAGTAGGAGGAGCTATATCATAGCTTAAATATGGATACCAACAGATGGAGATATATACCATGTTCTTTGATTGGAAGAATCAATATTGTGAAAATGACTATACTACCCAAAGGAATCTACAGATTCAATGCAATCCCTATCAAATTACCAATGGCATTTTTTACGGAACTAGAACAAATCATCTTAAAATTTGTATGGAAACACAAAGGACCCCAAATAGCCAAAGCAGTCTTGCGGGAAAAAAACGGAACTGGAGGAATCAGACTCCCTGACTTCAGGCTATATTACAAAGCTACAGTAATCAAGACAATATGGTACTGGCACAAAAAACAGAGACATAGATCAATGGAACAAGATAGAAAGCCCAGACATAAACCCACACACCTATGGTCAACTAATCTATGACAAAGGAGAGTCTCTTCAATAAGTGGTGCTGGGAAAACTGGACAGCTACATGTAAAAGAATGAAATTAGGACACTCCCTAACACCATACACAAAAATAAACTCAAAATGGATTAAAGACCTAAATGTAAGACTGGACACTATAAAACTCTTAGAGGAAAACATAGGAAGAACACTCTTTGACATAAATCACAGCAAGATCTTTTTTGATCCACCTCCTAGAGTAATGGAAATAAAAACAAGAATAAACAAATGGGACCTAATGAAACTTCAAAGCTTTTGCACAGCAAAGGAAACCATAAACAAGACGAAAAGACAACCAGAGAAAATATTTTCAAATGAATCAACGGACAAAGGCTTAATCTCCAAAATATATAAACAGCTCATGCAGCTCAATATTAAAGAAATAAACAACCCAATCCAAAAATGGGCAGAAGACCTAAATAGACATTTCTCCAAACAAGAGATATATAGATGGCCAAGAAGCACATGAAAAGCTGCTCAACATCACTAATTATTAGAGAAATGCAAATCAAAACTACAATGAGGTATCACCTCACACCAGTTAGAATGGGCATCATCAGAAAATCTACAAACAACAAATGCTGGAGAGGGTGTGGAGAAAAGGGAACCCTTTTGCACTGTTGGTGGGAATGTAAATTGATACAGCCACTATGGAGAACAGTATGGAAGTTCCTTAAAAAACTAAAAATAGAATTACCATATGATCCAGCAATCCCACTACTGGGCATATACCCTGGGAAAACCATAATTCAAAAAGACACATGCATCCCAATGTTCATTGCACCACTATTTACAATAGCCAGGTCATGGAAGCAACCTAAATGCCCATCGACAGACGAATGGATAAAGATGTGGTACATATGTACAATGGAATATTACTCAGCCATAAAAAGGAACGAAATTGAGTCATTTGTTGAGACGTGGATGGATCTAGAGACTGTCCTACAGAGTGAAGTAAGTCAGAAAGAGAAAAACAAATATTGTATATTAACGCATGTATGTGGAACCCAGAAAAATGGTACAGATGAACTGGTTTGCAGGGCAGAAGTTGAGACACAGATGTAGAGAACAAACGTATGGGCACCAAGTGGGGAAAACCAAGGTGGGGTCGGGATGGTGGTGTGCTGAATTGGGCGATTGGGATTGACATGTATACACTGATGTGTATAAGATTGATGACTAATAAGGACCTGCAGTATAAAAAAACAAGCAAACAAAAAACCCCCAACTAATACTAAACTTTCTTTGGGTTATTTGTATGGAAATATGTTAATATAAATGTTTCAGACATTACATGAAATTTCTAAAAATCTTAAAAAAAACTGAATTGTAGTGATGCCTGCACAACTTTGTATATTTAGTAAAAAGCATTGAATTTTATACTTAAACTAGATGCATTTTATGATATGTAAACTATACTTCAATAAAGCTGCTTTTAAAAATGCAAAAAAAAAAAAAAAGAAGTTCAATTTGGGTGTATGGTGGGCAGGTACACCCTTAATCAGGAACAGAATCTGTGGCATGTTACAGAGCCCTTTTCTTTTCCTTTAAGGAAAGTTTGCCTCTTCCTAGCTCTGTTCCAATTTCTTAAACACATGAAATGTAGTCCAAGTGAGTATCAGTTTTTGATAGGAGTAGTCACAAAGTTCTACATACAATCTGTGTATATGTCTTTATGAAAAAAGACAAAGGAGGTGTTTCTGACATGGGATGGTGAGCAGTATCAGGTATCTGTAACTTCCCGGTTCCACTATTTCTCAATTCCTTCCTCTATCTCAAGCTACAAGTCAATCATTTCCTATGGTGGACGCACTTAGAAAATATTCCAGTGTTTTTATTCTCTCAATATAACCAAACAACAAAAACAGTTTACACAGAGGTGTCTTCTTCCCACTAGGCAAAATATTATTTTCAACCTGTAACTCAAATGGATTCATCCTTCATTCTATTTTTATCTCTTCCCACTTCACCCCATATTAAATCTATCAGGCAATCTTAAGGCCTTCATCTGAAACTGTCCACTTCTTTCCATCTCTGCTCTTACTTTCCTTGCTCAAGACATTACCTTCTCTCCCCTGGATGCTACAATAACTTAACTGACTCTCTATTTCCCTCTTAGATGTACTATAACAATCTTCACAGAGCATCCAAAGTGATCACTGTAAAACACAAATTATATCATGTCAGCAAAGAAGAAAACACCATTCTTTACAGTCTGAGTTCTATGTTACATTTGATTGCCAGGTAAGACATGTCTTAACAAACTGATGGACTGTTGGGATTTACTCTCCTGTATGAATGTTTTCAAAAGCACATCACTGATATTTTGTGTGTGTGTGTGTGTGTGTGTGTGTGTGTGTGTGTGTGTGTGTGTTAGTTTCTGCTTTATAACAAACTGAATCAGTTATACATATACATATGTTCCCATATCTCTTCCCTCTTGCGTCTCCCTCCCTCCCACCCTCCCTATCCCACCCCTCTAGGTGGTCACAAAGCACCGAGCTGATCTCCCTGTGCTATGCGGCTGCTTCCCACTAGCTATCTACCTTACGTTTGGTAGCATCACTGATATTTTTATAAATACCTAAGTTTACTAAACTGTAGCTCAATTTTAAGTCAAAACTCTACGGAGTGTTTCTCTCTGTAACATTTTCCAGGAAGGCCACCCAGGAAATGAGGTGTAGTGGGCTACCAACTTCCATTGTGTTATTGTTTCTTCTGCACAGTTTTAGTGAACAACAGGTTTTTCTCTAAATTTTGAGTCTGTATTCTTGTTTTCCAAAATATCAGTCCTCTTCTGAAAAATCTCTAATGACTTCCCCCATGTTTAGCATAAAATTCAAAGTCTTTAATGTGGCTTACATGGCTTCTAAACCTCCCTTTTAACTCATATCTTCCTTGCTCACTTTACTCCAGCTAAACCGACATCAATTTTTTTTGAATTGCAAAGAAAGCTTCCTCCTTAGGACCTCTGTACCTGATGTACAAGAAAAAAGAGTATCTGAATGTGCATGGCTTTGCCCTTTCCCTTATTCAGGTATTTGCTCAAATGTTAGTTCCCAGAAAGGTCTCCCTTGACCAGTGGATATTGAGAAGACCATGCCCCCCCCCACAACCCCACATCCCCCAACAGGCACAATGACTCATTCCCACCAGTCAATATCATTGCCATCATTTAATTTTTTTTTTTGGAGCTGTCATATCGATAAAAATTAATTATTTAGTAGTTCACCATCTCCCCACACTAGAATAAGCCCCATGTGATCAGGGATACTGTATGGCTCGTTCACTGTTATATTACTGAAGCCTAGAATTGTGTTTACCCCATGGTAAGTGTCCAATAAATATTTTCAAATCAATATGGCTCTTCTATTCCAAGTAACCTTTGCTCAAGAACCTCTTGCCTAAAATCTGTGCTTCCACCTCGACATCAGTCAGTGTAGGAGTCATCTTAAGTCACAGCTCCTTTGTTCTTTTTTTTTTTTTTAAGTTTGCATTTTCTGATTATATGGGAATTTGTAAGAGTAGCTGACCATTGAAATTGGAACTCTCTTTTTATTTTTATTTATTTATGTCTGTGTTGGGTCTTCGTTTCTGTGCGAGGGCTTTCTCTAGTTGTGGCAAGCGGGGGGCGCTCTTCATCGCAGTGCGCGGACCTCTCACTATCGCGGCCTCTCTTGTTGCGGAGCACAGGCTCCACATGCGCAGGCTCAGTAACTGTGGCTCACGGGGCCTAGTTGCTCCATGGCACGTGGGACCTTCCCAGACGAGGGCTCGAACCCGTGTCCCCTGCATTAGTAGGCAGATTCTCAACCACTGTGCCACCAGGGAAGCCCTGTTCTTTAATCAGCTGTGGTATTTTCCTTGATTTTACCTGTGAGCTCAAAATTGGCAAATCACTATCCTTTACCCAGCAAAGATGTATACAAGAAGGAGAGGTATCATTTAATGTGGAGGAGTAATTTTAAGAAAGGGCAATTAGGCCGCTAATAATCTGAAGGTATGAAGACCCAGGGTGTGTAACAGTAGTACGAGGGATGAGAGTGCCATATAACAGTGTGGAAGAATAATGACGACTGGTGAGCCTGAGTGACTAAGAAGAGATAATAAAGCAAAGATCAGAAGAATGAACAGACAATGTTGTACTGAGGATAAAATAGCACCATAACCACTTTTGCATTAAAACTGCCACATCTTGACTTCTAGAGCCCTTCTTTTTTTTCTATTCGTACCAAGAATCATTTTATGACCATCAGAGTCATGTAACTTTGTCGCTCTTATTCCTGTCCTTTAAATAAGAATTTACTGACACCTTGGCCCTGATTTGTCTCTGAGACTACTAGTTATCTAGACTACTTCTGTTGGCATATATTAGATTATTTTAGATTACCTTTCACCTTTTGATTCATGTCTCTAAAAAAACAGTTTTAATTGATTCTTATTATTATATATTTATATTATTCAATTATTATATAACATATTATATAATATATACTACATTTTATTGTTTATTATTCATAGTTGTCATATCTCTTAACCTACCCAAGTTATAGACCCAGAATCTGAAGCACAACAAGTAGAAAATGATGTTTCCCCTAGGTATGAGTTCGAGTGCACAGTAAGTGAATAAGAGTGTGTATTGATGTAGTTTTAGTGGATTAATTCTGTTATTAAAGCGAGGTTCAGTTAAACCAATGTTATCACTTGCACTGGGCCTAGTAAAAGAAGTATCAATTGAGAAGCCCAAAGACCAAATATTTGTAGGATGCTTTCTCAGCCATGTTTGCTATTGGTGAACATTTCAGATATTAAACTTACTCTACTGTTAGGGTCAGTTGCATAATGGTAATGAAATGGTATGAGTTCTGTGGAGACATATACATAATAAAAATCAATTAATGCCTTTGCATTGCTTTTTTTTCTTTAAGAGTCAAATCCAATGATGAAAACCAGTCACCAAGTGATTAATTTGTTTGACACGAGTGGAAATTATTTCTAGGAGTCACACTGAGACATCCTGAAAGATATTAGGGCATCTCTGAATTGAGGAATGACACAGAAGAAATGAGGATTTAAGCTAGTCCAGCAATGACGAATTTTATTCTAAAGGTATACCTAAGACCTATACAAATGGAGGCAGAGTGTTATTTTTCTGGGGATTCGTCCTATGACACTCCAGATGGTACATCAGGAAAGAGATATACTTATATTTTTAGAATGAAAGAAGAATGTCTTCTCTTATCATTTTAAATATAACAGCCTGTCAGTTCAGGCTATAACAAAATACCATAGACTGGGTGTCTTAAACAATAAACATCTGTTTCCCACAGCTTGGGAGGCTGAGAAGTCCAAGATCAATGTGCCAGCAGATTCTATGTCTGGTGAGGACTCTTCATGGTTCAGGTAGCCACCTTCTGGTGTAACCTCACATGGAAGAGAGAGAGAGAACTCTGGCCACGTCTTATTCTTACAAAGGTGTTAATCACATCATAGGAGCTCTACACTACCATGACTTTAACCTAAATCTCTCTCAAAAGCCCTACCTCCAAATCCCATGATATTGGGGATTAGGGATTCAACATATGAATTTTAGGGTGAAAGAAGCTGAATGTTCACAGCATTCAGAAGTATAGAATATTTAACTCACACTGAAATCCACATACACTAAATAACTGCAACAGTAAATTCTGAAATAACTCATATTTATAAGAATTTAAGAGGTGTATATAAGAATTTAAGAGGTGTATATAAGGGATATACATTACATAATAGCTCAACCCCCATCTTATCTTAGGTACAATTTTGAATTGAAAAATATACATATTTTAAAAGTTTGGTTTTCACATATTAATATCACTTAATCTATGATCATGCCAAAATATCAATATTATTAATCTTAAAGTAATGTCTTGTTAAAGGCTCGACAAAAAGCTCTAATAAAGTATTTGTTGTATACATAAATATAAAAATATATATATATATATATATATATATGACTAGAGTCATCTTTCAATACTTTTAACATTACATAATGTGCTTAGAAATAAATCAGGTACAACATTCAATATGAAGTACAAAAAATAATTAAATTCCCATAATTCAAGAGAACAAATTTGAAAAACACAAATGATTCAGCTTGAATTTATCAAAATAATTACCTTGATACTCCATGTATATTGTGTGAATAGCATCCCATGGACATAGGAAGAATGACATTAACTGAGAGTCTCAGAAACAAAAGCTCAGACTAAACATATAGAATGGAATGTAACACTGAGATGATCATTTGCATACTTCATACATTAGGAACATGTTGTCTCAATTATCTTCATTTTAGGAACAAACATTTTTTTGCACAAATTATCTAAATACCTGATGTAATTGCCAATGGCGTTTTGCATAAGTAATCACAATTATAATGTACCTCTTCAAGTTCAAAATTTTTGTAGCGGTAACTATGATAGTTCTAATTTACTCAAGTTATACCCTTCTTACAAATCAAATCCTCAAAGCTCTAAAATTTTATAGTAACTTTTAATTCATTCACCTCTCATGACTCCAAAAAATTTAACAAAATATTTTTAAATAACAAAAACAACCAAACTAAGTCTTAAGGCCAAGTGAGGTGTTTCATATGGATACTAAGTTATTCTGACCAGTTCAGACAAGCTGAACTTTTCTATCAAGCCACAAGGTTTCTGTTGCTGTTGTTGTTATTTTCAATAAACAAAATAGAATCTCCCAACAACATAAAAATTTTAAATAGAATCTTCTTTGGTTATAAGAATAATAATGTTATTCTTATGACCATCACACACACAAAAGTAATATTTCTTTTGTTATTCTTATGTACTCTCTAGTACATTTGTCGGACATGTTTTAAACCATAAATTTGTTAGAAAATTAGTCTCGTTGATTAGTAGTACATAGGCCTTTCCCTACCATTCAGTTTTGGATATACAGTATAACTACCTGCTTTTTCTTAGTGAAACTGGACTGAATAATTGTACTTGATAGATAGATAGATCTCTTCACTAATACCTTAAAACAGCGAGATTAAAATGATATAGGTTAATTCTTACATTAAAACAACAAAAGTTGTCAAGAGACTATATAAAACTTTACCAAGTAAATGTTGTCATGATGATGACAAAGACTGGATTCCCCTGGTGGCGCAGTGGTTAAGAATCCGCCTGCCAATGCAGGGGACATGGGTTCAATCCCTCATTTGGGAAGATCCCACCTGCCGCGGAGTAACTAAGCCCGTGTGCCACAACTACTGAGCCTGCGCTCTAGAGCCTGCAAGCCACAACTACTGGGCCTCCGTGCTGCAACTACTGAAGCCCACGCGCCTAGAGCCTGTGCTCCATAACAAGAGAAGCCACCACAATGAGAAGCCCGCGCACCGCAACAAAGAGTAGCCCCCACTCACCGCAACCAGAGAAAGCCTGCGCGCAGCAACAAAGACCCAACTCAGCCAAAAAAAAAAAGATGACAAAGACTTACAGAATATTTTAATATACATATACATATTTAAAATATACATATATTTTAATCTAGATTTATACTTCATAATCATTTAAAAAATCCTTCACCATCTACATGACCATCTCATCATCTGACACTGTTGTTCTACCATTAAGAGTTTCTGTCACCATACATTTATCCAGCTCATGGAAAAATTGTTATAATTAAATTGGAATTACTTGACACTGGCTGCAATTCTAAGTTAGTTCCAGAACACACTCTTTGTTACCATTATCAACTACAGTCATCTTTTAGCTAGGCTCTTTCCTGGCATGAATTTCACACATGACCAAATCTTTGCTGCATGACTAATTCCTCTAAGGTCCAGTTCTGAAATGGTCTCTGGTTTTGTCACCACAGTCTCAGGGCTTGTGGTATATGGATCCTATAACTCTCATAATCCTTTGGGTATAAACTAAAAGTAGCTGGGCTCTTGGGAAGAGATAGCTAGAAAACTGTTATTACGGTAATCCTCTGTATCTCCTTGTAAACACCGACCTTACAGGTTTAGCCACAGAGACAGTAAAAAGTGGTAGGAGGATACAATATGAGTGATATTCCATAAGACCTCTAAAACAATATTTCTCAAAGTGGATAATATAAAACACTAGATATTTGGAGTGTTAATATGTATTAGACACATAAACATATTCATAACATGTCATTAGAAACAAGCACCCATAGAAATGCACTCACAGACATACCCAGAAAAATACCAAAAAAATATTCAGTACTCAAGGAAATTAAAGAAATCCTGAGCTAAACAAAGTAAAATAGGTACTTTACAGAAGGACTCCACAGAATCTTTAATAGGCTAATATACATATAAATCTCCAATAAGGGTATACAGATGCAAAACTTCCTGAACTCATTTGACCACAAACTCATTCTTTCCAAGAATGTCCAGGAAAACTTGTGTCCCAAGGAACATATCTTAGAGAACAGTACTATACAATGATTAAAATATACCTATTGTGAGTAATTAGGTGAGAGGAAAAAAAAAGTAGACGAGAGGAAGACACACATGCACACAAAGACACAGGCATACTGCAAATTAACAAGAATATCAAACAGTAGGGAATGGAAGGGGAAAGTATGTTTAGATTTGGGAGGGATTCCAGCTATTGTGTGAACAAGTGATTTCATTTTAAAATTATTTAAGGTCCCACAGCTAGTTAATGACAGAGCTAGGACCATATCAACTCATCCCAAATACCACGGTGAGGAAAATACAAAGCCGAGTGTTACAGAAAGTCTGTAAGTCACAGACGTTACAGCCTGAAAAAAAAAAAAAAAAGAAAAAAGAATCTTATTCAAAAACTGAAATCCTATACACGTGTTTCCTTAGTTACGTTGCTTAATTTGTCTCCTACTGCTCACGGCCTTTAGATTTGATAAATTCCTAATATATTGTAAATGTCTTGACAAGATTAAAACCTTCTGATAGCCAAGAAATATGAGAAAACAATGCTCATTTTACTTGGCATAAATCCCTTAAGAAAAAGCAAAACAAAATAAAAGGAAAATACACTATGACACTATTATATTTAAAGTGAAAAATTACCAAATACATATTAAGTCAGAAATTATTTTACTAGTCTACTTGCCAAAAAAGTGATAATTTCTCTTTTTTCCATATCTTTTCTCTTCTTCCCTTACTTCCTTCTCTCTTCTACCAAGATAAAGTTGACCAAGACAGAAACACCAGTTTGAGTGAGTATACATCATGGATTCCAAATGTATTTCATGAGTTATTCACGATGAAAAGAGCATCCTACTTTCCAAGTTTCAGGTTGGCAGATAAAGTAAACTGCTAAACATTATGTTCTACCTGGTATATGGCGTTGTAATGGGATCATGAAAAAATTTCCACTTTGATAATTAAAATCCATTAATAAAATAAACAGAAATGTGATAATTAAAATCCATTAATAAAACAAACAGAAATGTGGATCTAGACAAAGCACACTATGAGAATAATGATTTAAAAGTTCTACATGGCAAACAGCAAAATTTGGAGGGGAGATATTTATATTTAGTGTGTGTGTGAAATATATTTTATCAAATTCAGAGAAAAAATGAATATGAACAATTGAAGCTTAGCACATCTCTAATTTCTGCTTCGGTTAATTTCAAGTATGTCGCCAAATGACAATAATATAGTAATTGAGCTATTTCCAGCCTGGCAACTGAACTAACAATAAAGACCAATTTGTAGAGTAACAGAGTACGCAGACTTAAAATTTTTTTTTTCTTTTCTAGGCATTCGGGTTGGCATTTTATGGTTCTGTACTGATTTTCAATTAGAACAGGTTACTTATTCCAAAGTATAAATTTATGTAATGTTAATATAAAAAATTAACGAATAATTTAATACAATGCCTACAACATTGAGCATATGGTATCAGGAGAATTTTAAAAATTCCCTGGAAATATGTCCTCAGATCAACATCTTTGCTAATTTTAACTGTCTTTTTTTTTTTTGAGTTCTCAGTGGACAGTCTGATCACTTTGTTAAAATTCCAGATCCCAGCAAGCATGTGTTGTAATAACTAGCTACACATGCATGCACACACACACACACAGCAGCCATGTCTCAGAAAAAGTGATTTTTATGTTTCCATATAAATATGCTAAATAAAAGATGAGGAACTTTTAAGAAGTATAAAGAGTTTAATAAAACATCCAGTTGCTTATCAAACAGCAGTTAAATAAAAATGTATCTCTGAGAATAAATACTTATGATATCCTTCTTATATGGACGATGTGTTTTGGATTCTTCTCAGCTGTTTCTTAGGGAATAATATAAGACTAGTTTCTATAGCCAAGATTTTTGTGCAAAATTTAGATGTGCACAAAATATGCTGATCAAAAAGTCTGGATTCTACACAGCTAAAACAACAACAACAACACGACTTTTTTTTTTTGGAGTGGGAAATATAGATCAGAAAATATTCTTTTATTTTCTTTCATTTCCTTTTATGTCTTTCATTTTCATTTTATTTAATAAAAAAATCTCACTAATTTATAAGATTAGGATGGTCATCACCATTTCCTCTTCTCCTGAGCTCAAAGCTGCCCAATTTTTGAACTTTCTCTAATGAAATGCTAAAACCAAAATTGATTAATTGCTGAATATACTTCATCTCTCACAAAGAATTAAATGCATACATTTCTAGGGTGGAGGTAACTAACAGGGCTTCTCAGAGGTTGAGAGATACAAAGAACATCCTGACTTTGCTCTTTACTGCTTACCCCAAAAACATTTGGGGCCTTGATAATAACTAAGTATACAGGACCGAGATGGGAAGCACATCTACTGTTTTACGCATCTAAGGACCTAAATATAAGATAGTAGAACCTCCTTCTTAAGAAAATGTCTAATCAGACTGAGGGGAGGAGAAAGGTTAAGATTACAAGATGTGTTGTTCTGTTTTGTTCCTGTGCTAAGAATTAATTGACCTCTATTTTAAGACCTTTGACTCCAATAATGTTTAATTACAACTGCTTTGGCGGGTGGGGAGACTCAAACAGATCTGGATCAAGTTTTTTCCATTGTCATCGAGGTTAGGTTCCAAAACGAATCTATAGGCAAATTTACTGACCCTGGGGAAGTCAGAGATTGAAGCCAAATAAAAGCCAATAGCTGCTGAACAAACCTGTATCTCAAGGACACCAAGATTCACATGTGAGGCTACTATCTAGACACAGAAAAGATCTTACTTAGCCATAATGCAGACTGGTTTTCCCCACGTCTCTAGTAGTGATTTGGCATGGTCTCTCCAGAAGTTGGTCTTACCCTTCTCCCGTCTAATTCTCCACCCTCATCCTTTACTTGTTACCTATGTTTATTCTAGAACAGACAGGCGTTTGGCTGAAATCTGATTCAAAGATGAATAAAGCACACATCCTAAACTTAAAGTAGTTACCCTTTATTTGGTAATCTGACAGGTAAACACACAAATAAAATATAATGCATTTGTACTATGATGTCCCAGGATCACATAGGAAGGGCTGCTAAGCTCAAAAGAAAAACTTTTGGAAAGGATATTATACCTTAAAACATGAGTAAGAGACACTTGATTATAGGAAATGACA
This sequence comes from Tursiops truncatus, assembly GCF_011762595.2. NCBI lineage: Eukaryota > Metazoa > Chordata > Mammalia > Artiodactyla > Delphinidae > Tursiops > Tursiops truncatus. Next base: position 88,295,377 of record NC_047040.1, on the reverse strand, counting down.
ACTATGGCCTATGGTGAAGAACTAGCATATACAAACGCCCATGGAAATGAGAAAACAAAGTGCATTAAAGGAAGTGCTAGTATTTTTTTTTTAGGTGGAACATGTGATTTGAGTGGGGAGAGGCAAGGTAGAGGCAGAGAAGCCGTAAAATGAAGTTTCATTTTTTCCTTAGATAAATGGGAAGCCCCTGAATATTTTGTATTTTAATTTTAAGCAATGGAGCATTATGATCACTCAAGCAGATTTGTCGAGATTGACGTGAACATATAAGTCCACAATGGAGTGGACAACTTCACTAGTAATCATATAAAGGCAAATTAAAACAATGTGAATGACTTTTCTCCAATCAGATGGAGAAAGATAATTGCAGAGGAAAGGTCATAAAAATACTTTATTTACAAGTCACATGCTTAAATACTGCATGCCAAGTTTCTATGATGATTATACCATTCTGTGATACTGTGTAATCTTAGGATGTTGCTGCAAAGTTCCATGATCATCTTGTAAAGTGCAAACTCACTGTGAGCTGACACTATTTGAATCTAGCATTTCTACTCTTATAAGTTGGTTATTTTGTCCCAAGACTATGCCTGCTATGCTTGTATTTACAGTAGGGACACAGCCTGCTCATTTTTGTCCAGTCATAACTTGATGGAGGATGCTTGTGAAGCACTGAAGGCTATGAAATTCCTAGGCTGGGTAGAAGCAAATAGGGAATACTGCACAATTAAGAAAGGCCATTACTCAGTATCTATTGAGATTAAGAGGTCAAGGTTTCCTTTAAATTAAAAAAGTATTACATTTATTTAAGCTCATTGTCTTATCTATAAACTATTTTATATAGTATACATATATAATTTTTGTGATAGGTATATGTGTGTAATTATTAATGCACAAAATAAACATTCAGTAAATGTCATCTATTAATATTATATGATTATTAGAGAATTGCTAACTCAAGAGAAAGAAGTAGGGTTGAGAAAAGACATGGGTAAAGTGAATCCAAAAATTATCCAATCAAGGATCAAGGCAGAGGTTCAAATGGAAAATGAGTTAAGCTGATATCGAAACAGACCAAATAAAAGAAAGATAAAAGCCAGTGAATGGGGATAATTCAGAAGCAAAGTGTATAAAGAATAAGCAATCCTTTATAGTTTTTGGCCTGCCACGATCTGCTAGACTGTAGCTGAGCCCATGAATGGATGAAGACAAGCTGGTTAAGTCTAAATTAGAATCCTAATAGTGATACTCAAATTTTGCAGAATACTGAATATACATAAAAACAGAATGAAAGTATCTACTATATACCTGGAAGAGAACAATTGGTCCTGAATCATCTTCCTTAATAAGGGATACACCCAGAAAATAATCTTATCTGTCTCAATCATCTTTGTGCACTTTGTCCTGAGGAAAATAGCTGAGCATCACTACTGTTAGGAATCCCATCATTTTTGCTGATTTTAGGTATCTGTGTTCCTACCACAGTATTCCCTAAGAAAAACTTGGGAGAAATAATTAGTTGTCGTAAATGTACCTTACGTGAATCCCTGGAGAACAAATTTTGCTTACAAAACACTTAATTCCAAAATTTTCTTCAAAATCTAGTATTTTGTAACTTTCAGGCAAAAATACTAGCTAATAAATATCAAGTATCTTTATAAAGAAGAATGAATTCAATTCAAAATATAATCTCTAGCATTTTCCCCAGTGTTCCTTTTGTCAATATAGTTTACTGAGCACATTATTATCAGTCTTCCTCATTCTCTCACAATATTGCTTAGACATGATTCTCAGTATTAAAGGTAGGCCTCCCTAGGTGGCCATATCAGAATCATGTGTTGGGCCTTTTCAAATGACATGGCCTTGGTACAACTCATCTTGTCCACCCCCTTCTAAGATTCTTATACCTCTCTCCCATGTAGACACTGTCTTTGTGAGCCACTGTTACTAATGTTAGTGTACCTGATTGTTTTGGCTGGCTGAAATGAAAAACAAAAGTTGAGACCCCTGGGGCAGTGCGGTGTAGCGAAGGCTAGGAAGTCTGGCCCAAATTCAGAGTCTCGATTTTTCCCTTCAGCATAAGGGGACTAATAATGCCTCCCTATTGCATGTAGTCTTTTAACACATTTAATAAGTTGTAGATATGATTATTTGTGCTAGACTTGGGAAATTCTTTGAAGGGACCTGTATTTGCCTTTGTTAATGTAGAAGAAAGAACATAGGATTTAGATGTCCTATCTCTGCCTTCTTTTTAGCCATTCAATATTGCCTAACACATCTTAGTTCTGTAGTTAAAATTGTGTCTATTATAAAATGGGAAGAGTATCTCTCCTGCATACTCCACAGAGATGTGGTGGGTATACAGTGAGATGAGATATGCCGTAAAAATTTTAATATTGCAATAAGATGTTTACTAAAATATTATGTAAAATTTAAATTCAAGTCGGTTTGACCTGTAATGATTCTCCTCATAGTAATACTTTGAAAAATAAAAGTTTTATTTTTTTCCAAAAAAGAATATTTTCTTCAGGTAAATTCAGAGAAAAGTATCTAAAGATAATGAGGGAGGAAAACCTAAAGAGATAATCTCTGGAATAGTGGCTAGTGACAGGTATTCAGGCATACTCCCATCAGTTCATTATTTTTGCTTATATGGTACAACAGAGATTTTAAGTAATTACATATGCAAAGAATATTCAAAATTCATTATCAACTCACAAATTGTCATGGTGAATGCAGAGTCCATTGGAAGCTGTCCTGTGACATGTTGATAAAATACATGGCTTACAAGCAACAATAGAGGAGCCCAGCCCAGCTCACACCTCTGTCCCACTCCCATCACTGTATTACTTCCACACATTTAATCACTTCTTTCTAAAGTGACTGGAATTGCATGGCTTAAATCCGACTTCATTAACAACTATTTATTCTAATTAAGATGTTTCCATTGCATTAATTTTGTATAGTTCAAAATGAATGTCTGTTCATCATTTTAGTGAACTACCTAACAAAATCAATCTCTATTTTTCTAGATTTGCCAAGAATTGTTTATAAATCACATGAAATCTAAGTTCTGAATTATTTTCTACAAATATTCTAATGTAGAGTTGCTTAACCAATCTGAGATGTACTATTAAAGTTGTTTAAAAATACATATTAAAGAAAGGATTACTACTATTATTAGGGTATATTAAATGTATAAAAAAAGTTGCTTAAGTAACCTTGGAAAATAATTTTACCTGATGACCTAGTGAATATTCTAGCAATCTGACTGCCAGTATTCCATTTGCTAGGGAGAAATACATTTGGATTAGTTAAGGTAATCACTAACATGGCAGAAACCAGAGTCTTTTGTTCAAATGATTTTCAACTGCTGGCTGAGCCAATGTCTGAAATACTCAAATCACACAGAAACATTCCTTGTGCTACTACCAATAGTTATTTACTGTTTATTATGAATTATCATTTCTCCATGGAATCCTTGAAATAGACAGTGTCCACTGTTTTCACTAGGCATTTTTGGTCCACTGTCACAATAAATGACCTTATCAATTATTTTAATTATGTTAAGAAAATCTTCAAAATATTGGATTCTATTTGTTAAACATTTACTTCTGTTCACTTCATATTCCATTTTTCTTACAATCTTTGCCACTGCTTTTATTCAATCTAATCATAATTTTCAAACATTACATAGTACTATTTTCTTACATTTAATAAGGATCAATAACCAGTCCCTGAAACTGTACATCACAAACATCAATAAAATATGATTACTGAATTCAAATCACCAAACATTCAACATCTGAAAACTAAATTTATTCTATCACAGCACTCTTTTTTTTCTTCTTAACTTGATTGTACATTTCCTTCATTTCTCTACCAAGTTTTATATTGGTAGCATTTGTAAGAATAAGTTTTTTCTGTAAATCATAAAATAAATGAATACATCTTGAAATTCTCATGCATACTGTTTCCCCACGCAAGCACAAATAAATTTTTATACTCTCATGCGGGAGGGGTAGAGAGCAGAATAGTGAGGGGGGGAATGTATGTGCATGTGACAATGTGATATACAGAAAGAGAAAGACAGTTAATAGTTTGTGAATTTCCGACATGAGAAATCAAGTGAATCACAAATTACAAATTACTCTTTAGGAAGAAGATATATAAAAACTCTGATTTACTAGGAAAAAAGTCAACAAACACAGGTAGTTGTTACCAATTAGCATAAAACTAATAGTTTTCAAGGTATTTTAACAAACACTACAGTTGAAGAGCTTATATTATCAAATCTGTTTCTTGTTTTTGGTTGTGGTTGTTGTTTTTTAATCCTACCTTCACTATCACATTGTGAACTATCATTCAGTGAAAAATCACAGTTCTCATCTAGGTGATACTGCAATAAGCATTAAAGAAAGAATTAAAATTAACCCTTCAATGTACCGCTTACATAAACAGTGCAATTCTTGTGTATATGTGTGTATATGCAAAACACGTAGGGAATATACTTATTTAAGTGCATTCATATTTGCATATATAGCTTTCCAAAAGCCATTAGCTATGCTAGAAAATCTAAGAATCCTGTCTACTGGTCTGCAAATGAAATCCTTAAAGGGTGGCATATAATATAAATCGAAACTCACTGTGAAAGGATTGAAGAATACTGATTGTCCATTCATCTGTTAATCTTCCTGTTTTTGTTATCTGGATACATTTGAGCTGATTTGAAGATTCTCTCGATTCAATCCAACAAATCACATCTTCATTGTAAATAAAATCCAGAGTATGAATTTCGTTTCCATTGACTGAGCTCAGGGTTGCCATTTTACTTCCATTAAGATAGAAAACCTCAATTGTTTCAGAATTTGCAATTAACAGCAAAGGAGGCCTATCTGTAGGTTCTGGAATAAAACAGAAAGAGCAAAGTGAGTTCAGTAAATGAGTCACTTTTTAAAAAATAATTTGGCATTACTTATTAAAAGTTATCCTATATTTTTAATGCATCTTTACAATTTTAAAAATTCCTTGCCAAAAGTATTTTTTAGTAACCTGTATATGCTTCAGTAACTATATCACTTCATTTTTTTAAGGACAACATAGTCCACTGAGCATTTCTATTCTTGATTTCCTTAGTCATAATGTGTTCTCTAAATATGAGGACAATGCTATTTGCTTTCACTGTTGGTAAATAAAAGAAATGCTGTGAGTTGTTTTTCTAGCAATGATGATGGATCTGGATTGACCTCTCCATACAGTGTTATAGACTTCCCTTGTGAGCAAGGGCACACTTTTTTGAAGTGGATGTAGGAGGTCAGAAATAGATTCTCTGGAGTGGAACATGCAAAGCTCACAGCCTCATACAAAGAGCACCTGTGACCTCAGGCTCATTGGCTCCCTGACTGACCCCTGGAGCCAAACAATCACACATTTCCTTAGTGACTAGATCATGGTCACTGAACCAGTTCCTTTCACATTTCTTCTCTACAGTCAGGAAAATAAGATTCTCGAGGTAAAAAACTTGTTTACTACCACTTGTTGGAACAATGCATCTTTGCTTGTGCTAGGATTGGTGAGTTGTTGGTAAATACATACTAATTGACCGGAATCACAACACCTTTAACATATAAAGTTAACAGTAAAAGCCCATGTAAAATTAGTGTTGAAAGAGTTTAGCTCTATAATCATATTCAGAGTAGCTTTCATGCTAATTAGGGAATAGGGAAAATTTGGAAACCTCCAACTTCTCCTTTTTGCTGCCTTACATCCATCGTGTCAACAAATCTCTTTGACTCTGATGTCAAACACATCAGTGACTCCTACTACCATCCTGCCCCAAGCTGCCATCACGTCTCAACCAGATCATTACAACTGCCTTCCAACTGGTTTCTCTGTCTCCATCTATGCCCTCCTCTTCCTGAGTCTATGGCAACACAATAGCCAGTCATATCCTTAAAATGTTAAGGCAGATCAAGCAAGTCTTCTGCCCAGTTCCTCAAAGGGTTCCCATTTCAATCAGAGGGAATTCAAAGCCTTTAAAATGGTTTATAAAGCCCTACCTGATGTGTATTCTCATTACTCTTTGACCTCGCTTCCTTCATCTCCTTACTACTCCCACCCTTGTTTATCTTGCTGCACACATACTGGTCTTCTTATTGTTCTGTGAACAAGCCAAGTAAGCTGCCATCTCAGAGGCTCTTCCTTCTTCCTAGAATAATCATCAGATTTCAGAATGGCCGACTTGACATGCTGACCTCCTTTTGGGTGTTATTTGGATGTCACCGTTCTGGTGAGGACTTCTCTTACCACTTTATCTTGTAAAAAACTACAAGCCCCTACACTCTCGGTACAACTTCCCGAGTTTATTTTTCACTTATCACTACCATACATTGTATATATCTTATTTATTTCTCTGGTGTATTTTTCTACTTCTGCTGATGTTATCTCTAGCATTTATAAAAAATCTGGAACCTATTGGCCGTTCACTACAAATTTTCTGAATAAGACCAAAGGACACATGGAACCCTTACACAGTAGAGTTTGTTAGAAACATCCTGTGAAACGTTACAAAGTAATTTGGATTTCTTAACCTATGGATGGAATCCAGAGAAATACTGTCTCTTCAGAAAATTTCATAAACATTATTAGATCATTCAAGACACTGATACTGAGCACTGTAATGGTAGGAGAAAAGCAAATGTACATACTATGGCTAATATAATTAAACATCTAACATTTTGAACACATTATTTAATGGTCTTCATCATTTCTTGGGGAAGTAGGAATATCAGGCTCCTTGTGTATCTTTCAAATAGAAGAGCTGTCCAACAAAGATGATTTTGGGTCTTCCCTCACAGGCCTAAAATGTCAACTCTGAAACACATCCTAAGGCCTTCCATGAGTATTTGAATTTTTACTCCTAAGAAATTACTTCAATCAAGCCATAGGATTCTTCTCTGCCTTCAGAAAGGCATTAAATGTTTTTTTTATCTTAAAACAACAAAACAAACAAAAGTAAACAACAGTACAACCTCAGTGAGATTATAAACTAAATAGCCCAACAGTTTCTTCCCAGTGGAGAAGTGAACTTGTCCCTGGACTGCTTGGTATAAACCAACAAAAAGTAAGTCTCAATAACATTAATATTATTTCCATAATAAAGAGTTCTCTTAGAATAATCAGTAAAATTGTGAACTGTCTCTGCTTATGTAACCTTGTCAAGGGACTACATCTGAGCTTGGTTAGCCAGCTGGCTCTCTCTCAATCTCTTAAAGCCATCTTGAATCATGTAATACGTGTCCTTGCCATTCCTTAATGTGGAAGTCTAAACTTGGTCTCTTTTCAACAGTACTAGCTCTGTTTGTTTTCCAGTTGACCTTGGCACTCCTGAAGCCTGTTGGATCATGGATGGATTTCTCAGGTTAGGAAGGGGTCTTAGACAGCTGTGTTATCAGGTTAACAAAGATATACTGACACTAATGTCAGTGCTTATGGTCTTCATTTGACAGCCAAAATGACCTTTAGTGAAATCAGCTCTCATTCAAAAATGAACCACTACTGCCAAGCTTATAAGAAGTCCAGATGTAGACAACAATTTCTAAACTGCCTACCAGTCAGTAAATTTAAGTATGTCATAAACATTCTTTGAAGAGAGGCTGGAATATGAAGGAACATTGAGCTTCTCTTGAGAAACTGAGATAAAAATAAATTAATGGTCCACACAGGCAATGCTTACTGGACACAGCTAATCAATCTATTTGATTTTTGTAGCTGCTTTTTGAGCGAGTCAGTTGCTTACCTTAATGCAAAATATATCAACCACTGATTTTAAAGCTTCAGATAAACAGAAAGCCAATAGAGAGAAAGTCAGGTGCTTCATAAATTGACATGGTTTGATATAATAATGGTGACTTTTAAAATTCAAATGACACACTGGAGGAAGGATACTTCTAGTGTTAGTTGTGATGTACTTTACTGAAGTAATACGCATGTGTCTCTGCTAATTATTATCTATGGTTTCCCACGTAAGACAAATAAAACATAAGGCCTGATATGGGAGTGGGAGAAGCTACTGAAACACAAGGACCCACAAAAATCATCAGGGGCTAGGGATATAAATCTTTTTTTTTTCCTACTTCATTATGAAAGGGGGCAGAGGCCTGACAAAGGTTATCCATCTCTACCCGCACTACACTGCTCTCTAGTGGGCTTTATTACCACATGCTTCCACATGCCAAGTGAAGATCATCATTAGCTTGGGTAATAATGATAAAGGACTGATAAGAATAAATGTGATGCTCATATCAGATGCCACACTTAGAGTCAGTGAACAGTTTCCTTGAAGGAACAGTTAGAAAACACATCAGATGACTTCAATCAAAGGGTTGTCTACATCAACACTTAATGAGAAGTAATAAATATTAACCTTCCACATAGAAGAGATTGGAACACAAGAAAGCACTCAGTCAACACTCTGGCGTAGAGAATCAAGACTTAAGTTGAATAAACCTCTACGATAGGCTGTCAACTGATTCATGTTGGAGGAGGAAAACTGTCCTCATTCTCTTCACTCCCACCCATATATCAACAGCATAAAAAAGAGTATTTTCTCTCCCAAACAGTTATAGAGATGTGTATAATCAGAACATGATTTTTTTCCTATCATGTTATATTAATCAGTGTCATAATTTTTAAAACTGATTAGAAAACTGAGAATTAAAAAGAGAAGCTTGGAAACAAGAAATATCTCATTTGACTAGATTCATAAAAATATCTCTTTAAATTCCAAGCCACTGTAACCATATCCTTGCAAACATATCCTTCTCCTCTCATAGTCAAGAATATACTAAAAATGTTTTTATATACTTATAATAATATGATTTTGACATATAGTTGATGTTAAATAAATGTTTTCAGAGTGAATAAAACTAATTTTTACAGCTTCATTTAAACTCCCTATTCTTCCATTCAATTCTAAGAATATTAATTCAGCTAGTTTCATTTTAAGTAATTGGAATTGTGGATTCAGATAATTAAAAATAAATATAAGCCTAATAAATATTTATGTACATAATAAATGTATCTGTATCACATATACACATAGAAAAATATGTATTATCTAGTTATACTGTGTTCTGATTTCCCCTAATTAATCCTGTAATTGTGAGCAATTATCTCCAGTGAATGAAGTTAGGTAGGTGCACCTCAATATCTGTTATTTCAAAGATGAGAAAAAAAAAAAAGAATGAGGTTCAACTGTTTAAAAGGTTAAATGGTAACTTCCATGTAAAGTACATAAAATGAAGAGCCAGACTAAAGCATGGGAAAAGGGAAAATTGTTATCTGTACAGCCCAAAGAATTGGTTTTCAACCAATACAAACTTAAAATAACTTAAAGAAGAATTTAAACAATTTTATTTTTAGTTTATCATATACAAATGTATAAAGTCTTTAATAATAAGGAAAATATGATGAAGTTAGAAATGAGAAGAATGATAACAACTTGTAGCAAAAAATTATGCAAACCCTCATAGGAAGTGAAGTGTAACTATATGCAACAAAAGTGAAGAGCAATCTGCATAAAGAGACTAAATTTAAAAGAAAAGAAAACTTCTAAAATTATGCAATGAACAAAAAAAGTTGAATATGAAATACTAGGAGGAAATTATCTAGTTTAAAAAAGAGAAAAAAAGCATTATTCAAATAATATAATAAATTATAGACCAAAGTCAACTAAACCAAACTGAAAATGTGGATAAAGTTAACCATATAAGTGAAAAAAAGATACAGGGCTGGAATATTTTCATTTCCAAAACGTATATGGCCAAATTTGTTTCTCCATTTTCCTCAACTATTTTGTCAATGGAAAAATCTCTTTACTGAGCTGAATGATATTTAGAATAAGTACATGCTGTGCCACATGTCAGAGGAAACTATTTTATCAGATTTTACAAAAGAAAAAGTAAAATATGAATCAAATGTGGAAACATTAAAATGCATTAAACAGTTTTCACCTAAGCAAGAAAATGTAATTACTACAACTATACTGTAATTTATCTTAGCACTACCTTTTATTGTCACAATGCATTTATACTAAACTCAATTGACTGGATGAAAATGCTTTATTGTATTTTTTATTTTATTTTTAGAACTTATAGCTCTAAGGTATTCAACTAGTATCTGAAGGGGATCAGCAGGACAGTCTGTCTTCAAGAAAGATATACCTAACAGAAAAATTGATATACATATATATACATCTTAAATATCTATAAAAGTCTATATTTTTTAAGTCAGGTTTGGTACCTTTCATAAAACATGTATAGGAACATTGAGTTCCAAAGAATGTTTAGATATATCTTGCTATGATTGAATGTTTGAGTCCCCTAAATTCCTACGTTGAAATCCTAACCCCCAAAGATGATGGTATTGGGAGGTGACAGTTGGGAGGTGCTTGGGTCCCAAAGCTGGAACGCTTATGAATAAGTCCCTTATAAAAGAGGTTCTAGAGAGATCCCTAGCACCTTCTGCTATGTGAAAATACAATATGTCTGCACTCCAGAAGACAGCCCGCAGCAGACCATGCTGGCACTCTGATCTCAGACTTCCAGCCTCTAGAGAAATAAATTTCTGTTATCTGTAAGTTACCCAGTCTGTGGTATTGTTACAGCATCACAAATGTACAAAAACATATCTGTTTAATAGAGTTAAAAGTTCCTTAATGATGATGACGTTTGATTTCAGGTTTGCCTTGATGGAAGAACAGGAATTGGACATGCAGAGATTAAAAAAAAAAAAGTTGAAGAAGAAGAAGAAAAAAAGGAAGTCAGGTGAAACAAACAGCTTTGACAAAAGCACATATGTGGGAAAGACTCTAAGATGTGTTGGGAAGATACTAACCTCAGTTTTTCAGTTTCTGAGGGTACAACATGCATTAGTGATGAAAGTACTTCATCATGATAATGACAATAGCAAACTTTTTGAGCATATTTTAGGAGCTAGCTTCATCTGTATCAGTTTATTGTATACTCACAACATCTCTAAGAATCAGGTGCTAATATTATCCACATTTTATAGGTAAGAAAACTAAGTTATTTAGAGTTTAAGTAACTTGCTTAAGATCACAAAGCTACTAAGTAAAAAGAACTAGATTCAAACTCACATAGAGCTTGCAGTAGCTGAGAAAGTAGGTTGAGAAAACATTGCACAAGTCATTTAATGTCAAGATGATAAACTTATTTTTAATTTGGGTTGCAATGGAAAGTCAATATAAATTTTAGAAAGAGTATAACGAGCAAATATATCTTGAAGATCAACTGGGAAATGATACATAGAATAGGATATGCATGAGGAGAATATAGTAGGATAGGTATATTTCCCATTTAATTTCTAAAATTGTTTTTGTTTTTACTTTTAAAGTGGTGTAATATAATTCAAATCAGATGGGAAGGTAGTATGTAAAAATCTTGTTTATACACTGCCTTGGTGGTAGTATTCTGGAGTGAGTTTGGAAAGGAGTTAGGTAAAAAGGAAAAGGTATTTCTGTTCTCCTTTAGATTGATGCGATACAGAAAGAAAGAATGACCATGTGTGCCGACATTTCTATTGGAAGCAGGGGCCAGTGGAGAAATGTAAGCCCCAGAGAATCCACAGAGGTTCAGGAACACATTAAATTTCACACATATAAATCAAGAAAGGTATTTATCTTTTAATTATAAAGAAGGTAACCCAAGGTTATTAGTAAAAAAACAAAACTTATATAGACACAGGTTTTGAATATCTGGATTACTGAACAGGGAAATGCTATTTTAATTTCTCAGAAAATAGGTAGAAGAACCTAAAATGGGTGGTGTTGTGTTCCTACATAGAGATGGGGTGATGTAATAAAGTCGAAGTTTTAAACTGTAGAGACTGTTTTATGTAGATAATAAGGGACATGGGGTCAAAGATTCTGTGGAAATTTGAGATTTGGGTGATAGGGAGGAACAGGAAAAAAAGCAGAGTCGGTTTTACGAGAAGATGATGGGTTTAGTGCTGGCATATTAGGTCAGTGTTGTCTTTTGTAATCTTGTCTTGGGCATTGTGAAAACTCACTCAGGTAAACTACTGATCAACCTGAATTACAGACTTTAAAACAATGTAACCTTTTTGTTATTTGGATGTTAATAGTGAAATACCGCTACATTCATTTAGAGGATATTTCAATGTGAAATGTGATGATTGAGAAGCAATGAAATATGTTGTTTCGCAGGAATAAGGAACATTTTCTGAACAACAATTAAAGCCAATAACATCGTGCCATACACACCCACCCACCCACACACACACACACACACACACACACACACACACACACTAAAAGAGGTTCTCATTTTGCAAATCAGCAGCTCTCACAGTTTTCCTGTTTCTTAAAGAGTTGATCCACCAGATCAAGGAAGGATTATATTTCCCCTACTAACTAGAAGGTCTTACTTGGCACATGGTAAGTGGTCAATAAATGAATGACACATAAAGGGCTGTTTGAATATGGATTTGCCAATGTTTTTAAAGATATTTTACTGATTTTTTAAGTTTAAGAATGATAGTGTATTTCAAAAAAATAAAGAATGATAGTGTATTTCAATAAAATGACAAAAATAATGCATTGTGATTTTTAATCAGGAAAATGAAATAAACTTAATTATACTGAATTTAATTAATTAAAGTATAAATTTAATTAAATTGAAGGGTTATTTTGGTAAATCTCAAAATCTCAGAGTATGATTCATTCAAATTTTAGGTTACTGAATTAATATTAAAATTAGCAGATAGTCCAGGGATGGTCAATTTGCATTAGTTACTGAGAGGTGGCCTATGGCTACTTTTGAATCTCCTAATCACCTTTCTCATTGTGGCAAACAGAAACTTCTTTAGCTATAGAAGCACATTTTTCCCAATTCAGACATGTCCCTTTAATTTATAAATTGGTAATGATTGAATTTAATAAGTAATAGATATTGGCTCATTTAAAAATTGCTTTACACTTATACTAGGTACCTAGAATAGTCAAATTCACAGAGTCAGAAAGTATACCGGTAGATGCCATGGGCTGGGGGGTGCAGGGGTGCGGAGGGGGAATGCGGAGTTAGTGTTTAATGGGGACAGAGTTTCAGTTTAGAAAGGTGAAAAATTGGGGGGATGCATGATGGTGAGAGTTGCACAACAATGTGAATGTACTTAGTGCCACGGAACTGTACAGTTAAATATGGTTAAAATGCTATGTTTTATATTATGTGACTTTTACCACAATAAAAAACAACATTAAAAAAATTGCTTTAAAAATATTTCCAGTTTGAAAGCATGGGTCCTTTAAAAAACCACTTTTGTCTCCTAAAAAGAAAATACTGTCTCAGTGTTTGCATATTTATTTATACATTTAACAAAGATTTATTGAGCATGACTAGCTTCCGCCACGCATTCATCTAGATGCTAGAGATACAGCAGTGAATGAAACTAATAAAATTTTTTGTTTTTGTAGAGCTTACATTTTAGTGGAGGAAAAAGTCAATAAGCAGGTAAACCAATACTATTTAATATTTTTTTGGCAGTGTTAAATTCTATGAAGAAAGGTAAAGCATTGGTAGGAACGTGGATGCAGGCTGTTCTTTAGAGAAAGTAGTACAATTCAGAACATATTTAAAAGTTTGAAACAAAGGGTTTGAGAGAAAGAATGGAGTCAAGGGAGACTCCAGTATTTTGGCTTGGACAATTGGGTGAATGGGGTCACATTAACCAAGATGGCCATCACTGGAGAAAGCATTATTAGGGGAGAGAATCAAGAGCTTGGGACACATAGAGTGATATTTCCATTAAATTTCCAAATGGAGATGGTAAGTTGGATCTCAATATTCAAGTGAATCTGGTGTTCAACAAAGCGCTCAGGGCTGGTGGTAAAAACTGGCAAGTCTCAGTCTCTAGATGTTTAATAAAACCATGGAAGAGGATGTGTTTTTAAAGTCATGATACAGGATGAGAGCACTTAGGAAATCAATAAAAGAAGAGAAGATGTCCAAAGGACTGAACACTGAGTCATGCTGAAAATACTGACAAAATGAGGATTATGCAGCAAAATAAACTGAGGGGGAAAAAAATGCCCAGTAAGGTAAGAGGAGAACTCCAAGAATACACTCTTTAAAAGGGAAAGTATTCAAGAAGGAGACAGGATCAGTTGTGTGCTAAGGACTGATAATTGAGTAATTAAGCAACTAGAGGTCACTGGTAATCTTGACAACGGAGGTTTAAGTAAGTGATAAGAAGGTAAGACCCACTGAAGGAGGAGGAGAAAATAGAGAAAGAGACAACACACTGAGTTTTTCTATAACGGGAAAAGAAAAATGGAGCGGTAGCTGGAGAGAAATACAGTTTTAAAGGAGGTTGTTTTGCAGCCTCTTTACTACATCCTTGTATACTGATGGAAATGATCCAGGAGAAAAGAATATCTTGATGATTCAAGGAATAAAGAAGACAACTGTCTGAGTCTAACTCTTGTACAGGTGAGAGAAGGTGATACTGATGCACAGAGGCTGGGATTGGCCTTAGACAGGATCAAAGTCAGTTTGTTCTTCAATTCAAATAAGAGAAGGATGAAGTGATTAGCTCTAGATTCAGATAGATTGGTAGATGTAGTTCAGGATGAGAAAGTTCTCTTTTGACTGCTTCTGTTTTCTCAGGGGAATATGAAACAAGACCATCATCTTAGAATAAAGAGGAAGGAGGTAGACATCTGAAAATTCATTATCTAGAGGTGGAAAAGGGAAAGGTCATTTAATCTATTTCACTGTTTTCTGACAGGGCTGCCAACGGATGTAAATAGATAACCTATATTTAAGATCACAATCTTCTACTTTGCTATTAAAAAAAGACTAGTTCTAAATACTCAATGGTGATTATATACCAAACTTTTAGCTACTTTACTAGATATATATCCCTTGTAATTTGATGGTATGTTCTAAACCTCTAAAGTCTGTTAAGATATAATTTGTCTAATAACTTGGCAAGTATTATTTTTCATGGAAAGCAAAGATGGAGGCTGTGTGAGTCCTAGTGCGAAGAAGAAATGCTCACACACATTTAAAACTGCATTCAATACAATGGATTTTTTCTTCTCAGGACTAAAATGACGTTAAGCAGCTTGACTAGGGAGAATATGCAGAATATTTGTCATCAAAGTCAAGGGCAAATATGAACTCTGGGGGAAGAGTGCTCAAGAGACATTCTCTAACTGCTCTTATTACATTGTTGACTGCAACTGATACAGGGGATGCCTTGAAAACTCTCTGAAAAACAAATTTCCCTTATTAGAAAAAAAAAATTTTTTTTCTGTCAGGTTTTAAGCTTAGGTTTTCTGAGGATTTCAATAGCACTATGCTTACACTTTTCTCAAACAAAACAATAGAAAAATTATACATCCATGCGTAATCTTAAACCATTTGTAATTTCTATGAATTTAAATGTGCCTCATTTCTTTTTGTTTTTCATTATATTTGTCCAATTTTAAGACAAAGAAAGGAAGTTAACTGTAGAACATGACATGATCTATTATATACTTTATATTGAGGATTTAAATATTAGTTCAATCAATAGCTATTCTATAAGAAAATACAATGATAGAAATTTGTACTTATATATTGTGTCATTTGTGAAAACAAAATTTACTGATTGTCAAATCTAGAGCCCATAAATGTTGTCATGTAATTCTTAATATCCAAATAAAGACATCTGCAGCTAGATTGCAGCTAAGATGTTAAGTGGTAAAGAAAATGGAAGACATGCATTTTTTCTGTGTCTAATATTTTTTTAGACTATGGGTAAATCAAAGGTGTCATGACACGTAAAACACATGACAGGTAAGACTGTTATCAATCTTGCAAATTTGTTGCTGGAAAAAAGATTTAAGATATCAAGAAAGGTTAGACTGTGAAACTGATGTCCTCCAGGAAACAAAAAATCAAAAACTTAAAAAGAAAAATTTTAAAACCCAGCAAAAACAGAAATAGAATACTCATGAGGAGTTTTATACCTCAATACTGGCAAACTCATTAACAGTTGTGTGGGTAGGAAAAAAAAGTGTGATGCTTAATTTGGGTAATGGAAATTCCATTAGAAATCCTTGCCCTGTCCTGTCATGGAATGTGAATTCCAACTGAGCAAATGGCCAGAGAAGATATAGGGTAGGAGTACTCTAAAAAATAGAAAAATACTTTCAATGGCCAGGCCACGTTATCAAAGGGAGTTGTGAAGCTCTAGTATTTGTACAGAACAGAGGCTTAGGATATACTGCCTGATTGCAGGTGGTGTCGCTTATTCTCCAGCTATATTTGCACAGCAAACACGCACTCGGACAGCATGTCTGTCTGAGGAGGGACTGGTTGAGGGAGCACATTTATGGAGATTATGCAGAGCTCCCCAGCCAATTTTGATGCCTCTACTGCAGCAAAGGCAGCTTGAACCCTAAATAACATGATGAAACTGGCAAAAACAAAACAAACAAAAAAACCCAAAAAAACTACCATTACCCTTCGAATCTCTTGCAGCCTTTTGACTTTCCTTTTTTTGATCCTCAATATCCCAATACCCTTATTCTGCTTCCTGAATGTTTAGGAAATTGCTTGCAGCATCCAACAAGCATTTACCCAGCACATACTCTGTTCCAGGCACTGAGCTACTTCTCTGTCACTTACCACTTACCATAGTGTACATCATTTCCTCCATGCATATGTGACTGAGTGAAAAATGACAAATCTGGATTTCTATTCTGGTGCTGGTCTACTAGGCTTGCTCCTAGCTCAGAGCTTCTCATACACCATCACGTCATCAAGTGTCATTCACAGTTATGCCTCAATGAAATGACAAACTGTGCAGGAACTAGACCTTTGGACTATCTAAAAAGAGTAAAAACTCTAAATAGTGAATCTTCACGTTGTCAAGACATGATCACATATCATTCTGTGGGAAGCCATTCTTAGCCAGATGGTAGACTGAAACAGATCTGATCCATAGTTTCTTAAGTTATCAAGGTCACTAAGACTTAATATGTTACTCTTCCTACGAACACTTAAATTTTAATATGGGGTGTTTCTTTTAAAAAGAAAAAAAGGCAATTATACTTTAATAACTGAATTCCAAGCATCACAAGTGCTGATTAGTATGATACTCTGAGCAGGGGCTCTTCCCTTTTTTTTTTTTTTAATTCCCAGGCTTGTCCCTTTTTATACAAGTACCAGCCTATTCTGTTCTCCCCATGAGCAGAGCCAGCCTTGACAGAACATCATGGATGATTCCTCCAACCTTCCAAAAGGACATTTTAAACTATTTATTAGTAGATGATAATAGAGATTAGAAGTAGGAGCCATAGGAAGTTATATTTTGTTTTATTTCTCTATCTTTCTCTTTTTCTTTCTTTCCTTCCTTCTTTCTTTAAATTGCAGCAAAGAAAGTATTATGAAAACACTCTCTAACACTGTTTGGAGGTGTGCTTCTATGGATTACACAGGGATTATAATTTGTATTTCTTACAGCTAAGAGTTCCATCGCCTAAAAAGTCTCCCCTTACCCTCGCCCAAATCAGTGAACAGCAAAGCATACGCTGTAATAGAATCTCAAAGTTATTTAATGGACTCTCTTCTCTCATTACTCTGGTTGTTCTGTGGCAAAAAGGTGTCCTCTCTCTCATATAGTACCATTTAATGTGGTGACTCAACAATGATGAGCATAGAATTATTTAGTGCTCTTTATTTTGCTACTGCTTTGATGAAATCAATAGGGGCTTATAGGTTCCATAGAACTGAATGCTGGGGTAAATGCCTGCCTTAAGCAAGTGGTTAGGACACTGAAAAGTATAGTCCAAGGAGCCTGAATTTATCAGTTCATCCAAAATTGCCAACAGTTCATAAATTAAACACCCTTAGCTATTATTTTCACTCTCGCAGGTTCTGCATGAGCCCCTTGTCAATCCTGGGTGCCCACATTTAACACATACTTCTATAACAAAATCAGTCTAAATCAGTTGAAAGAAAGTAAGCTAAATTAAAAAACAAACAAAAACACTTTTCATTTTCAGGTTTGATGTCATTATTAGAACTCTAATTTTGAAAAATGTAAAAATATACAGGATGCTTTACTGGATACCTATAGATGCTTGACAGTTACTTTAAAACATCTTTTTTCAAATGACAAGTCCTAACATTTAATTCAAAAATGACTAGTTTTTAACGTGTGTCCCATTCCAAAGTTACGAACAGTCCATCATGACATTCACATTCTAGCATGCTTCCTACTACCCAGTAATATCAAGTATGCATGAAGTTATTATTATTATTTTTTTTACATACACTGAGAGTTCTGTAGATTTTCTTCCATTTGGAAATCACTTATTTTGATGTCACATGGATAGGACTAGATTACCTTTGAAATTTTCCCAACTTTGAAACACTTGATTCTATAGTTCAGTAGTCAGGGGAAAATCTTACTCAGTGTAGAAAAGAAAAGAATTTGTCTGTACTACATGAATTATCAAGAATGAAAAGGCCTCCTGCCTAACATTAATCTCTTCTCCCAACTGCCACAGGGCCTAAAATCCCCTCCCCCTACTAGAGGTATTTCTTAAACGTGCTCTTAGGGCTTATGAATTTTACTTGGATTTGGTCATTATACTACAAAAGAGGGATAATCAATTAACTTAAATTCATTTTCCTATTTACTATCAATTGTCACATTGAAAATAAGATCCCACAGGCAAGCTTTGGGGTGACTAGTTGGGGAGCGACCATGATATTATTATTATTATTTTTTGTGGTACGCAGGCCTCTCACTGCTGTGGCCTCTCCCGTTGCGGAGCACAGGCTCCGGACGCGCAGGCTCAGCGGCCATGGCTCACAGGCCCAGCCGCTCCGCGGCACGTGGGATCTTCCCGGACCAGGGCACGAACCTGCGTCCCCTGCATCGGCAGGTGGACTCTCAACCACTGCGCCACCAGGGAAGCCCCATGATATTATTTTGTGCTGAACTAGTTCATCACCTTAGAAGCAGCTTCCCAGCCAACTGACTCTGCCACCCTCTGCCTTCACATAAAAGGCTACCTTTCCTAGGAACTTTTATTTTCCCATCTATTATCTAGTAAGGTCTTTGTAGAACTTTCCTCTTATGTGCAGTTCTAGCTGTCCACTGTATCCTCTGGGTCTGATATATTTATGTTGCATTTTCTGTCTAAAGTCTAGGGATCTTTTACAAACATCTACTGTTTGGGGTCAGCCCATTCTAACCTTTCCCTAATTTCACACAACCCCAGCTTCTGGAATCCCTTGAACTCTGGCTTTCCTTGGAGGGAAAGTCAGGTTCCAGAATCCAGTAGGGTAAAATTTTAAAGGAAGAAAAAAAGAGGTGCTAATCTAAGCAGCAGGTAATGGAAAAGAGGAAAGTCAAAGCCTGAAGACAAATGGGGTTTACTTTATAACTTTTTCCTAGCACCCTTCAGTCACAGCAATACCATAGTAAATAAAATTGCCACAGAAAAATTTAAAGCTGATGTATTAAATGGAATTTTAATACATTTAATCTAATGGAAGCAAAAAATCCTCCTGTACATTTGTTACAAATATGAGAAAACTAAAGCAAAACTGATCGTTTTTTTTTGAATTATACAAATGCATTGTTCAAATATCCATGTGACATTTAGAACTAGTCAGTATATGTTACAGACTTGTACTCATTTACTATATTACTGATTTTCCTAAAACTACAAACCACAGGAAAACTGTGTATTGTTCTAACTATGTACACCAACAGTCATCAAGCCAACCACTAGAGGTGAAGGCATTTACATATGTATTCCATTATCAATGCTAGAATCATCAAATCATGTACCATCCCTCTGACTACATTCAAAGATGCAGCACTATATCATGTACCATCCCTCTTTGACTACATTCTCTTTTTGTCAGAAACCCTTCTGTGTAGAAAGAGAGGAAGTGCTTCTCTGTATAGGGTTTATTACATTACACTCTCCCTGTGTATTCACAGCAATATTGTGTGGATCAATAGAAGAAACTGCAAAGAAAAAGCCTTCCACTTCTTTAATCCGTTGATATATTAAATCAGAACTCTCAGTGGTGGAAAAAAAGAGGAACAGATAACTTGACCTAATTTTTCTAGAGGATTGCCCCTGAAAAATAAATAGGGCTTCATAAACCAAGTCAGCAATTGAAAAAAATAAACTAAGAAGTAAAAGAGTTCCTTTCTTGGTAATTTTCTATACAAATACATTTTGTAAATAATTAAACATATTATCTCAGAGAAATAGTTGAAATTATAACATGAAGTTACGATGTAAAGGGAAACAGCAGCAGCTCGCAGAGCAAATCCAATGCTTTGCTCAGTTTGGTTTCAGGAAAGAGAATCCCATCCCATGCCTAATTTTCCAACTGCTAATAAAAGGGAGTAGGGGACATTCACTAATTTATCAAAACTTCATAATTTGAAAATGCAGGAAATGAAACCAGATTTGGAGGAAGTGAGAAGATGCCAGATGGAATACCATGTATAATATCTTCCTATATTATTCCCAAGCTAATTCAGTTCACGCACACACACACACACAAACAACAAAAAATTAGCGTTATCCTATCATTACCAGCACCTCAAGGCTATTTCATTGGCAAATCAACAATATTTACTGAGGGTGTACTAAGACTACACACTATGTAGAAACAGTAGGCTTTATTTGCAGATAAGAGGTAAAGGGAAGGCAGTTTTGAAAATGAAATTCAAATACTGAAGAGGAGAACACTCATTGTAGTAATCTTAATTAGAAAGAAAAATTAATTCCTTCTTTTTCCTTCCTTCCTTCCTTCCTTCATTCCTCCCTCCCTCCCTCCTTCCTTCCCTCAATCTCTCCCTTCCTTCCACAAATATTCACTGAGTACCTATATGTTCCAGGCAATGGTCAGAACTGAGTATATAACAGCAAACAAAACTGACAAGTTCTGTACTTTCATAATGATTATATTATTCTGGGTAAATCTGATGATAAACAGATACATAAATATGTTCATTTCAAATGGCAGTGCTATAAAGAAAACTAAAAAGTCATGTAGTGATAGAATAGGTATGAATAATAAGTATAGTTGGGAAATAAGATTGTGATGGAGAGAGTACACACCCTTAAATAGAATGGTCAGAGAAGGTCATTCTGAATGTTGACATTCTAGCCAAGACTTGAACGATAAGAATGTGACTATCAAAGAGAAAAGCATTGCAGGCAGATCAAACAGCAAGTGAAAAGACCTCAAGAGCAAAGTGGCTGAAGGAAAAGGAAACCAGTATGGCTGGGGTGTGATAAAAGGAGAAGGAGAGATGAGATGGAAAGGTAAATGGTACTAGTCCATTAGCCCTTAGAGGCCCTGTGAGAAGTTTGGGTTTTATTCTCAACATGAGGGAAAACTATCAGGAGATTTTAAGCAAAGTAACAACATGGTTTGGTTTATATTCTAGCAGATTAACTATTACGTGAAATATGAATTTTAGAGGGAAAGCAGAGGCTCACAGAAACCAGTGAGGAATCTATTATACAGTCCAGGAGAGAGATGGGTAATTCAAATCAGTTAATCCATTCCTTTTGAACAGGTTTTTGTTCATTAGAAACTTCCTGTAATGGAAGGAGTTTTGTAGTGATCAGTGACAACTAAAAGAACTTCTCTGGCTTTCTAAGGATGGATCATTTCCCTAAAATGAAGAAAAAAAATCTATTTCTTCAAAGTCCATATTGCTCTACTATATACATTTCTAATGAAAAGAACTGCAAATAGGAAATAAATTCTGGAAGGACCAAAAATTAGATAACTTGGGCTTCCCTGGTGGCGCAGTGGTTGAGAGTCCGTCTGCCGATGCAGGGGACACGGGTTCGTGCCCCGGTCTGGGAAGATCCCACATGCCACGGAGCGGCTGGGCCCGTGAGCCATGGCCGCTGAGCCTGCGCGTCCAGAGCCTGTGCTCCGCAACGGGAGAGGCCACAACAGTGAGAGGCCCGCGTACCGCAAAAAAAAAAAAAAATAATAATAATAATTAGATAACTTACCAGTTTTGGCTTTGCAGGATCTGTTGTCTGGCTGCATTATGTAGCCCTCCACACAACTACAAGCATAGGATCCATACGTATTTATGCAGGTCTGGCTGCATGTACCGTAAACAGCACATTCATCTTGATCTAAAAGGTAAATTAACAACATTTCTAAGCAGATTTATTGTTGGGCATTTTTTTTCTCCCTGAAGAAAACATTTTTTCCAAACTTTGGAAGTAGGCTATTAAAAAAAAGCGAGAAAGAGCCAACTCCAATACATCTTTTCAAAACCACACTAACTGAACATAAAATTCAGTGTCGTTTTAATAGTTACGGAGATACAAGATCAAGCTTAACACCAAATCTTTTACTTTAAAAGATAATTTATTTGCATTTTTGATGCATAGGCTAAAAGTCCTTGGATATGTGTGCAAAGGTATAAAATGCACTCCAATGAATATTTGCTGAAGAATTCTAGTGTTTACGACACTGGCTTTTTCAAGATTTTGACAAAGAATTAGACTGGCAACACGATTTTCAATGAACAGATTAAATAAAAGTTCTGAGCTAAGCAATGTAAACCACCCTCACTAAATCAAAAGGAGGAAACTATTAAGTACTTGTTGCAAGCAGAAATTTCATCTTAATTAATTTTTATTTTAATATCTATGGCCCTCCTCCTATTTTTTCCCTACTTCCACTCGCAATACTTTTTTCCTCCAGCACCTTGTTCAAGTCTCTGTAAGCAGCAGGTACTTAATGATTCTTAACCAACCGGGCAAATTAAAAAAAAAAAAAAAAAAAAACTCTGCCAGCTAATAATTTAGACAAATGTGTATTCAGTCTGTCCTGTGTACCAAGCACTATATGAATTCCTGAAGAAACCAAAATTTATAAAACATGATTTCAACCTCTAGGTGAAACAAGTCTAGTGATATAGAATTTCATTTCTATGCATTTCCTTATAATAGAGTCATACTCTAGTTATAATAGAAACACAGAGAAGTAAATGAATCTGCTTGGAATTGAAGGGAAAATGTGAAGGCTGCATATTGAGCTGAGTTTAAAGGATGATTTAGATTTCCTCAGACTAAATAAAAAGGGATCAGATGGAAAGAGGTGTTCCAGTTAAACAAAACAGCATGCGAAAAGCCATTGGGATGACACAGTAGGGATTTCAAAGAAGTATAAGGAGTCAGGTGGAGTAAGGGTGTATAAGAGGAAATGGTAAGGGATGATATTGGGAAAATCGTTTTGGGATGGGATAATGAAGTTATTTGTATGCTAAACTAAAGTGCTGTACATTATACATAGGCACTGGAAAGCATTAATTAGATGAGCTTTATGATCAACTTTGTATTTTACAACTAAACAAAGTCACAAAAAATGGATTGGTGAATATAGAGAAGAGAACCTGGAAAATTAGCTATGTGCTAATTTCACACAAGAACTTGTATTTTGAAGTCATAATATTTTGAACAATGACAGTAGCAGTGGGAATGGAGAAGAGGGAATGGACTCAAATGTTTAAGAAATAGAATAGATAACGTGAAGTTTGACTGGATATGATAGAAGTGAATGGTGGTCTAATTTTATAAGAAGTGTAGATTACAGTGGAGGTATCATGGGAGGAAAAAATGAGTTTGATTTGGATGTGTTAAATTTGAGGTATCTGTAGAGCATCCTTGAGTAAACATTTAATAAGTAGTTGGAAATATGGAACCAATAATATAAGGTGAGATCGGTCTTGGAGTATGTGAGAGTCAATAGCATATGGATATTAGATTAAAAAAATAGGAGAGGGTTAGATTCCACAGAGAGAAAGGGAAAGTCGGGAAAGCTTAGCTATAGAAAAATACTTTAGGATACCAATATGAAAAAGGCCGGCAAGAGAGAGGAGTCCATGAGCCTCCTCTGAAGGATGTTAAGCGGATTAAACTGCTTGGGAATAATAAGAATATATATTTGGTCTTTATCCTCTGTTTCTGACACAGAGTTCAGTTACCTTGTAATTTTCTGAGCTATAGGAGTATCTTTTGTTATTTCTAAGGAGCCCTGTGAAATACACTAGAGTCTATGCTAATGAAGTGACTCAGGGTGGGGCTACTAGATATTCTCAGAATGGGACTGGTCCCCAAAAAGATCAAACAGGTGACTTAGAGGGTGGGAACTCTCAACCCCATCCTCTGACCCCCCAACCTAAGAAAGGAGTTGACTAAGGAAAAGCAAAAGATGGCTAAGTAGCCAAGGAACCATTTAAATTGGGAAACTATGCATTTGTATGACATTTATTTGCATTCCTCTCCGATTTTTTTTAGCTTCGTGTAATAGCCTGCATTTATAGACAGTTTGTTTGAAGTAAGTAGCTTTGGGGATAGGAAGAATAGTATTTGGAGTGAAGTCCACAGTGATAATGTGAAATTAAATCTTGAATTTGATAAAGTCCAGCCCCTAGTGGCAGAAATGATGATTCGTATCTATAATATTTTCACCGATTTTTTTCAACTTTACTATTATTGGTTCCTATTTTAGTTTTTCTGATATGTGATTATGCTACACAGGAGAGCAATATGAATAATGATTTCTTTTGTTCTTTCTCCTCAGTCAGAATGCACTGTTCTGACATTGATGTAACTCCACAAAATTGGCTGCAAAGAAACAGGCATGTCATCACTTGTAGCACTATCTTCTTTCTTCCTTTAAGGACAGAGAATATCCTGGAAATTCCTTCAGGAAAGCGTAAATGATGCTCAGACCTGGCCATCCAGGAGTGCAGAGAAAGTAAAAAAAATCTCTTCTATTGGTGAACTTCCATAAAAATTGCTGTGTATTTGCTTACTAATATTCAACAGAAGAAAGTGATTATGATGATTTTTACAGATTTAAAAGAGAGATTCAGGAGAAAGAGATTCATGTAAAAGGAGCTGAAAAGCCTGACACCTATAGGAGTGAGGTATAGCAAAAGAGTGAAAAGGATACTGGTAAGTATATTGGCCTACCTTGTGTGAATGGCAGGTGTTGTTTTGAACTTGAAATTGCGTGCATGTCCAGAGGTACTACTTATATCTGGCAGACTCTGTGATTGTAAGGGGTCTAGTGTTGACAAATCTGAGTTTTTTCATAAAGTCTGAACTTCTGTGTGCAACCTTCTGATTTTCAAATGTTGGTTTAAGAATAATGTCAGTCAAATAAAATATACCAGTTTGGTCCCCCTATAGTCAGGTTATGTAGCCTTTGGGTCTGATAAACATTTAATAATACATGTTTTTATAATATTTGTATTATGCAGAAAATGAAAAAACCACAAACTGAAAATTTAAGCCTGATGTACATTATAAACCAATGAGCCTCTCTAGGATAAGAATAAGTGGGCTCTGGAGATCTGTGTTTTAGTCCCAAGTCTTTTACTAAAAAGATGTGCAGACTTAACTAAGTCACTTAATTTTTCAGGGTCTCACTTTTCTCACTTTTGTCATGAGGATTTAAAAAAATATTCTCTGAGGATTTTTTTCAACTTTAAGATTCTATTTTTAAGGTAAAAGTTATAATATTAAAGCAAAGGGTTAAAGTAATCAGCAAAGTACCAATTTCTTTGGAAAATATTCTGTTTATTAGTGGTGCTGGTAACACAGATATTCCTCAATTTTATACACAGATTCTATATTCAATGTTTTCTATATATAGATTCTAAATACCATATAAAATAATGTACTGTTTATATTGTGGATATATCATATATATATACACAAACATATAATATTATGTATATGTATATATATTTGGATTCAACATAATGAAGAAATAACCTAAAATAGTTCAGTATGGCAGAGTAGAGTCATTTTGGAAAGTAAACATTTGGTGTAGAACGTTCACAAAAAAAAAAATTAGGACATTAAAAAAAAATATTTTATATTCATCATTATTGCATTGGTCAAATATCAATCACCAGAATTACCAATGTAAAAGTTGTAAAGAACATTACATGACTATTAACTTAGTAGATAACAAATGTCTACTACACTGCAGCTATATAACAGACATAAACTATTTAGGAGGTTAAAATAATCAAATCCAAAGTTTTAGTGACTGACCAGAACACATCCCATTGTTGACATGTCCCATGTCTGTCATTACTGCAATATGAATTGAAAATTGATTTGTAACCATATGATATCACTTATATGTGGAATCTAAAATATGGCACAAATGAACCTATCTACAAAACAGAAACAGACTCAGACACAGAGAACAGACTTGTGGTTGCCATGGGGGGGGAAAGGAGGGAGAGGGATGGACTGGGAGTTTGGGGTTGGTAGATGCAAGCTATTACATTTAGAATGGATACATAACAAGGTCCTACTGTACAGCACAGGGAACTATACCCAATCTCCTGGGATAAACCATCATGGAAAAGAATATATAAATCAATGTCTGTATGTGTATAACTGAGTCACTTTGCTGTACAGCAGAGATTGGCACAGCATTATTAATCAACTACACTTCAATGAAAAAAGGAAAGAAAATTGATTTGTATAAATGCTTATCTAATGTTTCTATATGTGGTTTTTGGGGGAGAGCCAACTTTTAACTCTCAAGAGACAAAAAATAAAGTGGACATAAACACTGTGTGGAACACATGGTAGGTGCTTGAAGATATTTTATTAAATTTCTGTTAATTAAGCCTCTGTTAAAATAAAATTGAGTAGAATTACATGTCATAATTACCTTTACAGCTTCTTCCATCTTCTTTTATTTCAAATCCATCCTCACAGTAACACATTGTACTATTTCTGACCATGGCACATTTATACTGACAATTCAACTGCTGGCAACTGGGCAACAGTTCTGTAGAGGAAAAGCAAAGATCTTATGTCTATATAACTGTGCACACACATATACTATTTAAATTTAAACGTTAATATTTACTCAGTGCATAACCATAATAATACAGCTTTGATTGGTTTCCTAGAAAGTTTCTATGATTGGCTGACAGAACAAAACAATATCTATTCCCTCTAAAATATGTTGGTTTGCATTTGTTTGAAGTATTGTTAATAAAAATTTCAGATCAATCTGTTCAGTCTTTCACTTTTTCCCTTATTACGTACATTCAAAGGCACAAATCCTTTCAAATTCTGGTAAATTATTTCAAGAGGAAAAATGTCAACTCAGTGGTTGATTTCACCATTTATGCCTTTCTTACCTGACACATCCATTGATATTCTATATTTTGAGGGCTTGTTTTGACTTACTAATCCATGTATAACCTTTGAAGCAGGTGGCAAAATATTAGACAACTACTGGACATAATATATTTCATAATATCTAAACCCTTTCAGAACAAAAACATCAGTGAAGCCAAAGTTAGCAAAACCTTAGAGCAAATTAGGATCCAGTATGATAAATGCATGAAACACAGATGAAGTGACAGAGGCATATTCATTTCACAAATAATTTCTAACAGGAATAAGATTTTCTAAACAAGAAAAATTACAGAGAGAATGTATGACTGATTGTGGTGTCTGAAAATAGGGATATTAATGGGTCGTGACAATTTCCTTTTTTCCCCTGGGGAGAAAAATAAGGGTTTTAAAGATCAAGGTTAAATGATTCAAAATAAATTGATATTTGCCACAAATTTAGTTGGTGCTTCAGAAATATTTTAACTTTTAATAAAGATATATTAAAGTCCAGTGTGGAAAAGGACAGCTAGAATACTCCAAACTGAAAATTTGGTATTTTACTAAAAAATTAATTCTCTCTAGTATTTTCTTAGCCCAATTGCTTTTAAACTCTTTCATGAAACTATCAATATTTTATGTATCTTCTCTTCTTAAAACTTTAAATCTCCGTCATAATGGTCACCCACATATGATGATCTTGCCTCCTACTTCCCTGAGAAAATCGAAGCTATTGAAAGAAATTTTCCACAGATTTATGCTTCACATTTTACCCACCTCTGCCTATTCTTGTTTTCCTTGCATTTCAAACTTGGTTTAACTCATAATTAAAGCTCCAGCCACAACTCCTGTGCACAAATCCCATCCCCTTTCACCTATTCAAGGATATCACTTGAGTTTTTCTCTACTTCCTCTCATAATCATCTTTAAAAGTTTACATTAGATCAAGCTAAAGCCTCCATCCCTTTTTGTCAATTGAGTTTCATGGGAACCCAGTCAATAGCCATTTGTTTACATATTGCCTATGGCCGTTTTTACACTACAAACACAACCCAACTAGTTGCCTTAGTTGACTAGTTGGCCCCCCAAACCTAAAATATCTATTATAGCCCTTTACAGAATGTTTTCTGACCCTTGTACTACTTTTCCCCACATTAAAAACAAAAAACCTTGATCTCACATCCTGTAGGAGTCACCATTGCCCAGTATCTTTGTTCCTCTTTATAAAAAAACTTACAAAATAATCCATACTCACTGTCTCTTTCTTCCCCTGTTTCTATCTTAAGCCCACTCCATAAAGGTTTTATCTCCATTGCTCCAGAAACTGCTCAGATACAGGTTTCCAATGACCTTGAGGCTAATAAGTGTGATGGCCTTTTCTCAGTCCTCATCTTACTTGACCTATCAGCAGCACTTGACACTGTTAACTAGTTTTCCCTGATGTACCTTCATCACTTTGCTTCCAGGGCTCAGGACTTCTGGTTTTCCTCCTATTTCACAGCCTCCTTTGTACAGTTCCACATTTTCTTGTCAACCTCTTAAGGCTGAAGTGCCCCAGGATAAAAACCTGGTCTTTTTCTCTTGCCTATCAATATGCTACTAGTAAACTCATCAGTTATCATAGCTTCCCCTCTAACTGGAACATAACTGCAGTTCCATAAGCTGAAAGCTAGGTGTGCCCTCTTCGACTTCTAATTTCCACTATTCTATTACAATTGACACTTTATATTAAAATTTATTTCTCTTTGAGATACCTGGAACAATTTCTGCTTCCTTGATATAAGTTAAGCCACTATACAAATCAACACATCTGATTTGTAGGTTTGGAATTGGGGTCAATGCCAATTATATGCTGTTATAAATATTAACATTTATATAATGTGCAAAGACCAGTCATTTGGTCTGTAAAACTACATTATTAATAAAAATATAGAATAAATGGATCTTTAGAAGTTATAACATTTTTGTTTCATATGGTAGTTATTTACATTTTGGTTTCCCCCACCAGTATCTACAGCTATAAATTATAAACCTTATATATATATATATATAGATAGATAGATAGATACATGCATATATATGAAGTTTTTGAAATGTGCAATTTCTTTGAAACCCCATAACAGTCAAAAATGTAGATATCATTGTAATTTACAGTTTTCAGATGAGGAAACTTATGGTTGATAACTAATTTAAGATTATATGGTAAATATACGATGAAGATGGTATTCAAAACTTCAAGGTCAGGCTGACTACAAACAAAGCCTATGTTTTCAAAAATGCCTCTACTTCCCACTGTACAATCTGGTGACGGTTGAAACCGTGGTGTATTTTTTTTATTTGCTTTGTCATTCTAAGCTTAGTAGTGTGCTGTAGATACAAGAAGTGTTTTTTATAATTTTTATAGGATGAATGAACTAATAAATCAGTAAAATAGCTTAATTCTAGGATGACAATTAATACTCTCAGGTGTCATTTCTAGTCCATTAAATTAAACTAGGTCCTAAAGATAGTTCATTTACATCTTTAAGTTAGGTAATTGAGTTGTCAAATCTTGTTTGATTATGGTGGAATCAGTCCAAAATTGCCTTTAGTCTATATGCTTCTTTTAGTTCAACACTGATGGAGCACCTAGTCAATGCTAAGGACTCTGCTGGGCTTCCACAGATGCAAAATTGCTTTAGACAAATTAATGAATTACAACATGAGTGTGGAAGCAAGTGGGGTTAGATGAGAAGTGCAACAATGTAAACAAAAGCTATAATTCATA
Source organism: Tursiops truncatus (assembly GCF_011762595.2). NCBI lineage: Eukaryota > Metazoa > Chordata > Mammalia > Artiodactyla > Delphinidae > Tursiops > Tursiops truncatus. Next base: position 88,265,342 of record NC_047040.1, on the reverse strand, counting down.
GCAGAACAACACATATACTAAATAAAAATACATGTGACATTAGCTGGAAAGAGAAGAATTCATCCAGAGACTGGAAATAGAGGTAGGTATCTGGAAAAAAGGTTGTTAAAGAAGTTAAATTTAAACTAAAATTTAAAAGATGAGCTCAGTAGACAGAATTTATGAGCATGCATTCCAGATAAAGTAGACAATATGAGAAAATAAATTTTAAAAAAATGACAGCATGTAAGAGGTAAAGACAATGGTAAATAACCCCGTGTGGCTAAAACATAGTGTTTGATGTGGTCGGAAATGGGACTGGAATTATTATTTGGCGCCAGACAGAAGTAGATTAATTCTTAGATTAAGTAGAATTTTCTGTTTCAATGATGGGAATCATTGCTAGTTAAGGAGGACAAAAATGATATACTCTGACGTGTATTGTTTGAAAGTGCCTAATAACAAGGAGAAAAATGAGTAAAAGACAGTAAAGAAAGAAAAGCTATCTAAAAGGTTAGGACTATGAATATTTAGATGAGTGGATGGCCAGAAACTTGGTGAAAGCATAGTAACACTGAGTTAACAGTACCAATAAAATGAATTAAGAATAACAGAAGGATTGGAGGTTTAGAGGGAAATACTAAGTTTGCTTTTGACGGTTTAGTTTAAAACGTTGACAAGAAAATGGCTAGGAGGGAGTTGAGAATTTGAGTCTACCTAAGAAGAAAAGTCTGGACTAGAGGTGGAGATTTGGAAGTCAAAAACACATAATTGGTCCTTGAAGTCCAAAGAGAAAATAATCATCCCTTAAAAAAGAATATTTATGATATAAATCAAACCTAGAGAACTTTTATATGTGAAAGGCAAGCAGAAGAAAAGGTGTTAATAAAGAAAACAGACAAAAAGAGTCATGTACCACAATGTTCACTGCAGCTCTATTTACAATAGCCAGGACATGGAAGCAACCTAAGTGTCCACTGACAGATGAATGGCTAAAGAAGATGTGGCACATATATACAATGGAATATTACTCAGCCATAAAAAGAAACAAAATTGAGTTATTTGTAGTGAGGTGGATGGACCTAGAGTCTGTCATACAGGGTGAAATAAGTCAGAAAGAGAAAAACAAATAACGTATGCTAACACATATATATGGAATCTAAAAAAAGAAGAAGGTTCTGAAGAACCTAGGGGCAGGACAGGAATAAAGACACAGATGTAGAGAATGGACCTGAGGACACGGGGAAGGGGAAGGGGAAGCTCGGACGAAGTGAGAGAGTGGCATGGACATATATACACACCAAATGTAAAATCAATAGCTAGTGGGAAGCAGCCAGATAGCACAGGGAGATCAGCTCAGTGCTTTGTGACCACCCAGAGGGGTGGGAGGGAGATGCAAGAGGAAGGAGATATGGGGATATATGTATATGTATGGCTGATTCACCTTGTTATAAAGCGGAAACTAACACACCATTTCAGAGCAATTATACTCCAATAAAGATGTTTTAAAAAAAAAAGAAAACTGAGAAATAACTAAATATATAGACGAGGAACATAGAAAGCTTCACAAAACCTAAGGAAGAATAACAGTCCATGGAAGTAAGCAGGGCAATAAATATTAAAAACTGAGAAATATACTTGGATGAAGCCTAAAGACTGCACTGGGTTTCCTAATAGGATCAATTAAGACCTTTAAAAATGGTTTCAGCGGTTCAGAGGGGACAGAGATAAATGTAGGAAGGAGTTCGGACAGAAAGAGGAACAGTTTCTCATAGAAAAGACCAATATCTTATAGGATACAGAGCATGAAGGTAGGGGTATTACCTAATTTATTAGTCTGTACCTTAGGACGGGCATATTAATTCACTGCTTTAAATGCATTGTTTTCCACATAATCCCTATAGCCCATCTCTTTCTTTGCCCTGTCTCAGTCTGAAGTAGAAAATCCATGGACTACTGGTTCCATCTTTCTGCTTTCTCCAATCTTGAAACCCCTGGAGTATGAAGATTACAAGGCATGCTAAAAGGTTACCAACATCATGGTAGTGACGGCGAGAAAAGAGGAGAAATAAGAGAAAATGGATAAAAATGGTTATGAAAGATCAGACCTCACACATGATTTTGCATATTAGGTGGGAGTCTGGTGGCTGAAAATAGCAAAAGAGACAAGGGCAACTTAGCTTTTGGTTTACTGAATTTATCCTGCATGAGAATTTGTGTATGTATAGAGAGGTGATATGGAGACAATTAAACAGTATATGATATCAGATGAAACGGTAAATATGTATTCTTCTAACAGATCATAAAGAACTGTGAGGAGCTACCAACATGAAAAGCTAAAATTTAGGGCTTCCCTGGTGGCGCAGTGGTTGAGAGTCCACCTGCCGATGCAGGGGACGTGGGTTCGTGCCCCAGTCCGGGAAGATCCCACATGCCGCGGAGCGGCTGGACCCGTGAGCCATGGCCGCTGAGCCTGCGCATCCAGAGCCTGTGCTCTGCAATGGGAGAGGCCACAACAGTGAGAGGCCCGTGTACTGCAAAAAAAAAAAAAAAAAAAAAAGAAAAAAAAAGCTAAAATTTAAAATTTGGCCTGGCTCTATGAAAGCAATACTAATTACTGTAATGTTATGTATTTGAACTGCATACCATTTATGCTTAATTATGTGCAACACTATAATGATTATGTACATAATTAAAAGTGCATCAGATTAATTTTGTCAGAAAGATTATTTGAGCAGAACAGAAATTTTGTGCTCGACTCATCAATCTTCATAAACTGCTTTAAATGAAGCATAGTCATTGGCTCATGCAACATTATCAATGGTTTGAATCTTACACTGAAGTAGGAAGATCACTAGTATCTAAGGGGATGAAATATGCAAATCAGAATGCAAATATGGAAACATGGTATCTTATCTGTATTCTTCAGCATTATCATAAAAGAAAAGTATCTTTTTAATTAAAGAAGAGGAGCTACTATTTCAGAAATTAAATCTAATGCAATTGATGAAGGCTCCCCAACACAGACCCACTATATTCTGTGATTTTAAGAAATATTTTTGTGTTCTTTTCAAACTTGTATAGGAGAATATTATCAAAGTTTGAGTATATTTTCTGTATAAAACACAAGTTAACAGTTTACAAGTAGTAGGTAGCTTTGAGGTATCTAAGCTTCTAAGTTGATCTTTAACTTAGAAATAGATTCAAGAACTAGATTTCTGAATTTTTGTTACTAACAAACAGTAGGAGGAATTCTAAAAGGACAGAAAATTAATTCATACTAAATCTCGTATCTTTTTTACCACTCTTTTTCTTTTTTCTGAGTGTGATGCCATATACACAGCTTTGGACTCTGGAGCCAGAGTACCTAAGCTCCAATCTTGGTTTAGCTAATTTCAGGCTATGTGAATGTGGCTTCTAGATGATGAAATATATGTAAAATTAGTTTGTGCCACTTCCTAACCTGGCCCCTAAAGGATTCTGACAATCCTCTATTGTCTCTTGACTTGTCCGCCCTTTGGATGCAGGGAATCCAGCAGACAACTGGGAGAACCCTGGGACGGCAGAGACCCAAAACGGAGGGAGCCTAAAATAGCACATACAGGAAGCATCTACTGATGACCCAACTGGATTGTGATGTGAGTGAAAATTTGGATTTTTGTTGCATTAAACCCCCGAGGTACCAGGGTTGTTACATAATACCATGGTAATGGGCAAATGACTTAAGAATAAACAGGTATAGAGAGCTTATCTCTAAAATGGGAAAAATAATAGAAACTACCTCATAGGGTATTGTGAGGCTTAAATGAGCTAAGTCATGCAAAGTTCTTAAAATACTGCCTGCCTCATAGTAACTCTTTTAATTATTATCTTTATTATCATTTTACCATTTAAGCATAATCATCCATTCAGTACAACAGAATACCTGTCATCAAGCATTCTTGTCATAATTTCCATATTCTTCAAGTGATTTGGAACTATGTCTCATTTTACAATAGAAATATTTTTCTCTTTTGCTCTTTTATTTTTGGGTGTTACATAAAATAGTTCTAGTTTTGCACCTAAATCACTTCTGTATCTTTTGACATCTTCTGGAGAAGATACTTTTTTTGGTAAATTCTCCTGAAATCGTTACCTGAATGAAAAGCCCCCAACAAACAGAGAAACACTAACCATAGGAAACAAAGATTTTTCTATACTGGCTAATTGGGTTTCTATAAAATATGAATAGTACACACTGAAACAATGTATATCCACATCTAATTTGCTACATAAGCATAGACCAATCAACAATCCAGGCATGTAATTTTCACCAAATACTTATGCTAGTCTGCATAGTCTTTAGAGATTGTTCTGCTTTTTAACACATTTCCACAAATGTATGCAGGTTTATGGTTTTGGAAACACATACAAATAAATTTTGCTAACCTGCCTCAGAGTAAAAGCAGATCAATAAAGAATGGTTAGAAGCTGGTAACCAGATTCCAGCAAGTGCAAGTTATTACTTTTAGGAGGTTTCTTCCCTCATTCGTTTTGTTTATGTAAATATCTCTAAGCCAGAGAACCACTGCTTCCAATACTGTATGTGTAGCCACCAGATCATCAATAACATTATGCTGGCTGCCTTCATGACCTAAAATCGAACAATTCACATTGATCATGTATTGGACTTGGTGGGATAGTAAGAACACAGCTGTGCCATATTCATGTGCTTCTAGGTTATATGTTCCCCCCGAGAGAAAATTAGAACTTTTATAAACTCTTTGGAGATACAAAAAGTATAGGCACTTTTCCAGATATAAGTTATGTGAGGCATTATTTTACAAAATAGGATCAAATTTCATTCGCAATTTTAGTAATCAAGTTTCTTCTTGAATTTAGGTTATACAAAAATGCCTTTTAACCAACAATGATAATCACGGTAATAAGAAAAATATCTTTCTCCATGTAGTACATTTATAAAAATAACATATTTCACTCACTCTTTGTACTTGGAAATTGATAAGCTGATGCAGCTACTTATCATACCAGACAGTCCCTCTTGTCATCAGGACGTCCGCCTGACATATGTAGAATGGTGATAATTTGTGTCATATCATTCCTTATGACTGCTAAGGTGGATTTCTTCAGAATTCTTTGCTTAGTGTAAAACCACAGTCCTAGCCTCAAATTTTCAGTGTGTTCCCATATAGAAAGATACAACATTAAGGCAATTATTTTTTCCTAATTTTTTGTTCCATTTTTGTTATGGTATAATTTACACTCAGTAAAAATGATTCTTTTTAGTGTACAGATATGTAAGTTTTGAAAAATGCATAGAGTTTTGTAACCAATACCATTATTAAAATATAGAACAGGACCATCATCCTAAAATATTTTTCTATGTCCTTCTGCAATCAGCTCATTTCCCCACTGCCAGATTTTGGCCATCACTGATCTGTTTTCTGTCTCAATAGTTTTGCCTTTTCCAGCATGTCATACAAATGGAATCATCCAGTCTGTAGCATCTTTACTGAACATAACATATTTGAGATTCATCCATGTTATTTTATCAGTAGTTCTCTCTTCTGCATTGCTGAATAGTATTCCATTGTATGAATGTACCTTAGTTTTGTTTATCCATTTCACACATGATGGACATTTGAATTGTTTCTTGTTTTGGTTTATTAAGAGTAAAGTTGCTATAACATTCACATACAATTTTTGTGTAAATATAGGTTATCACTTCATTTGGTAAATTTGGGATTGCTGGCTTATATAGTAAAAAGACGTTTCACTTTATAAGAAACTATCAAAATACTTTTCAAAGTGGCTGTTCTGCTTTTCATTCCCACCATAAATATATAAATCTTCCAGCTACTTGGCCTTCTGCCCAGAACTTATTATCAGGTTTTTATTTTAATTTCTTTAACCACTCTTAACAGGTATGCAATAGTACCTAATTGTGGTTTTAATTTGCATTTCCTAATGACTAATGATATTAAACGTCTTTTCATGTTCTTATTTGCCAATCATATATCTTTGGTAAAGTGTTTGTTCAATCTTTTGCCCATTTTTTATTTTATATATGTGTGTGTGTGCATGTGTGTATATATATATATATATATATATATATATATATATTTTAGATACAAGTCCATTATGAGATATTTGACTTATAAGTATATCCTCCTGGTCTGTAGCTTCCTTTTTCATTGTATTAGTGTTTTTCAAATAATAAATTTGCAAAGAAAATATTCCTTAATTTTGATAAGTCTAGTTTCTCAATATTTTCTTTTTGAATCATGCTTTTAGTGTCAAATCCTTACCTAAGTCAATCTCTCCTTTGTTTTCTTCTAGAAATTTTATAGTTTTAGATTTTTGGTCCATTTTGAGTTAGTTTTTATATATAGTATAATATATGAATCAAGGTTTTTATGGGGTTTTTTTGCATTAAATGTTGAACTGTGCCTGCACCATTTGTTGAGAAGACTAACCTTTCTTCATTAAATTATCTTTGCACTTAAAAAAATACATATTTCACTATTTATTTGTGGATGTATTTCTGTACTCCTATGTTTCACTAATTTACACGTTTACCTCTCTCCAATATCACACTGTTTTGACATAGTAAACTTGAAATCTGGTAGCATGAATCCTCATACTTTATTTTTGTTTTTCAGTACCGCTTTAGATATTCCTGGTCCTTTACATTTCCATATAAATTTTAAAATCAGTTGTCAGTTTTTATGCAATTATGCTAGGATTTTATTTGGACTTATATTGAATTTATAGATTGGGGAAGACTGACATCTTAATACTATGGTCTTCCGATCCACAAATACAATGTAATATATGTATATTTACTTGGGGCTCTAGGAGGCTTATTTTTCCCCATGAGTTTCCAGCATATAGATCTTGCATTTATATATATTATTCAATTAATACCTAAGTGTTTTATAGTTGCATTTATATATATTATTCAATTAATACCTAAGTGTTTTATAGTTTTGGTTTATTATAAGTGGTATTATTTACATTTCCAATTGTACATCTTTAGCATTTAGAAATACAATTGATTTTTTATATATTGATCTTATATCCCAGGACCTTCTTAAAGTCAAAAAAAGACACAAATTACAAGTATCAGCAAGGAAAGAGAGTACATCACTAGTACAGATCTCACAGTTTTAAAAAGATAGAGAAAACTTCAAACAAATCTTTGCCTTTAAATTTGACAACATAGGAACTTTCTTGGTGGTACAGTGGTTAAGAATCTGCCTGTCAATGCAGGGGACACGGGTTTGAGCCCTGGTCCGGGAAGATCCCACATGTCATAGAGCAGCTAAGCCAGTGTGCCACAACTACTGAAGCTGTGCTCTAGAGTCCGTGAGCCACAACTACTGAGCCCTCGTGCTTCAACTACTGAAGCCCACATATCTAGAGCCCATGCTCCACAACAAGAGAAGTCACCGCAATGAGAAGTCTGTGCACCACAACGAAGAGTAGCACCCACTCCCCACAACTAGAGAAAGCCCATGAAGCAATGAAGACCCAACACAGCCAAATAAATAAATAAGTTTTTAAAAATAAATAAATAAATTTGACAACATAGATGAAATAGACAAGTTCCTTGAAAAACACAAACTGCCAAAGCTCACGGATAATTCCTATATCTACTAAAGAAATTGAATTTAAAACTAAAAATCTTCCCACAAATAAAACACTAGACCCAGATGGCTTCACTGGATATGCTACCAAACATTTAGAGAAGAAATAGCACCAATCCTATACAAACATATCTAGGAAAGAAAAAGGAAGAAAATATTTTCTAACTAATTTTATGAAGCCAGAATTACCCTAATTCCAAAATCATACGAACACATTCAAGAAAAGAAAACTACAGAGCAATATTCCTTACAAACATTGATGCAAAATTCCTAACAATCCAAATGTAGGAATATATGAAAGGATAATATATCATAACTAAGTGAGGTTTATCACGGCAGGTTTAGCATTTGAAAATCAATTAATGCAGGTCACCATATCAGTAGACTAAGAGAGAAAAAACATATGATCATTTCAACAGATTCCTAAAGCATTTAACAAAAAACAGTACCTATTCATGATTTTTTTAAAAAAACCCACAAATACACTTGGCAGTATAGTAACAGAGGGAAATTTCTTTAACCTGATGGTATTACTTTGCCCCAATATCAGGAACAAGTCATAAAAGGAAGAGGATAACTGCTCTTACCACTTATATTCAATAATGTACTGGAGGTCCTAGCCAAGGCACTAAGGTGACCAAAAAAACAAAACAAAAAAGTTTAAGGCATACAAATGAGAAAGAATGAAATAAATAAAACTGTTTCTATTTTTAAAGAAAAATATTTTTATGTAAAAAATTTAAGAAAAAACATCTACTCCAAATCCAACAGAGTCAATTCTTTAAGTTTTTTTTAAATAGGGCAAACATGTCACGTCATATCTTTCAATTTGCATAATAATGTCTCGTAAAGATTTACTAGTCTTTCCAAAAGAAAAATAAAAATTCTCTATAATTTAGATGTGCTATTACAAGGTGGAAACTGTAGGCCAATTAGGTGCTTTGAGAAAATATTCTGTGGACTGAGCCTAGTGTTTAAAACAGATTGTATACTTTTAAAAATAATACACGGGGCTTCCCTGGTGGCGCAGTGGTTGAGGGTCCGCCTGCCGATGCACGGGACACGGGTTCGTGCCCCACCCCAGGAGGATCCCACATGCCACGGAGTGGCTGGGCCCGTGAGCCATGGCCACTAAGCCTGCACGTCCAGAGCCTGTTCTCCGCAACGGGAGAGGCCACAACAGTGAGAGGCCCGAGTACCGCAAATAAATAAATAAATAAATAAATAAATAAATAAAAAAAATAATACACGTGTGTGGGGGGAGGTGCATGCACACTCAACGCATGGATATCCCCATCCCTTTTTATAGGTGTACATTATTCCATTTTATGGACATGGATGGTTAGTAATTTAATTACAATTACATGCTGAAACACATTTAGTTTGTATGATAAATACCGCTATCTGTTTAAAAACATTTTTACTCTTCCTTCTATACCGCAGAGTTGTTTCTAGGAAGTGGCTACCCAGTCAGAGACTCTAGGTCCTGACCTGAGAGTGTACTACACCAGTGCTAAGAGATTTTTCCCATTTTAGGCTACAGATATAGCAAGTTGCAAGTTTACTCTGAGAAAGAATCCTGATAATACCAACTCGTTTGCTAAAACTGGATGGAAAACTGCTTATTTTGGGTCCCCAAGTAAAATCATTTCTAGCAATTTAGCCACTTTACGCTCTGATTTCTTAAGAAACTTTATTGTAATGGCATTCAGAGTTCTAAAATTCAAATATGTAAAACTTTGAAACAGTTTTCATTACTTGGAAAATTAAAATCTAGTTATCAAGGCACAATCAAATAAGAAATTCATTTATTTTATGTTATGAAAAGAAAGACTTGGATTCAATATTCATTGACAAAATTTGCTAAATAATAAACCTATCATCTTCAGGTATTAGTTATTAGTGGGAATATTGTTTAAGAAAAATGTTTACCTCAGTTTTATCTATAAGAGGATATGAGAAGATAGAACAAAGTAACACATGCTCCTGTGGGGTTCTCTTCTCAGCTCATATTAGAGGATAATGACATTATTGACTTCATAGGGATGGTGTGAGGTTTAAACACGGTAATTCAATAGAAGCACTTAGCTTAATGTCTGACACACTGTAAATGCCCATTATAGGTTGGCAGTTATGTTATTCTCATTATAATCTTCAACACATCTCTAACAAAGGAATCTCGTAATTTTCACTTCCATCTTTTATTTATATAGAAGGATAGACCAGGCACATATGGTATCTTGAAATGTGCTCTAGTCTTTAAGGTAGAAGACAGATGTATCTGTAGTATTTCTTACCAGACATTTAACTGTGGACTAGTTTCTTAACCTTTCTGGGCCTTAGCCTCCAACCTAGCATATGTCTTAATAAGTTTTTAAGAATATTAAAAGACATAATGAGTGCAAACATGCTCTATAACTTGTAGAGTATTATTATCAATACTGAGATACTGACTGGTATATGGAGAGATAAAGGAGAGAGTGCTAGGTGTATTGGACGGGTAAAGCCAAGGTATGCTGTGGTATTACACATCTTGTTTCAGTGTCTTGTATTTGATTTTGCAGTAAGAATGATATGCTAGAATTATTAATAGTAAGATAAACAAAATCAGGTCTTTGCCTTGTTCAATTTATGTAGTCACAACCACAGAGAAACGATGCTTGAGGAAAAAAAAAATTAACCAAATTTACCACAAGGTTGTGAGAGAAACATAATTACCAAGTAGAAATTGCATACATCTAGTTAGGGAGTTTTTCATGCCTAGAGGTAGATGGGTAAGAAAATAAATGTAGAGTTAAAAAAGGATTATATACATATAAATTATATAAGTATATTGCATAGCTTATATAAGATAAACATAATAGGATGGAGGTGGCAGTAGCAATTGGGTTAGAGGAGGTGAGGCACTGTGAATAAAGACACCTCTTTTGTAGAGGGAGCTCATAACTGCCAGCAGTCTCTGCATATTTAGTAGGCAACAGGTACTTGTGACTAAATTTATTGGAAAGTAAAGATAAAAGTCATTTTTTTCCCTTCAAAGGATGAATATCATTCTCTTAAATCTGCATATTAGTCCCAGACCATAGGAGGCAACAATAACCTTGGGAAGGTGTCTATATAGTCAATGAAATGAGAATGAACAAAGACAAATTCAACACAGTGCCTGACATATTAGGTCAAAAGGTGCTCACTAGCTATGTTAAGCATGGCAATTAAATACACCAATTCACCTCTCCATTTTTCCATACCCTTAGAAAAAGTGATAAGAAAGGCTCAAACACACAAGAATAAAGAGAATAGGAGAGGAGACTAGAAAAGACAAAGGTAATCAACAAAAATTTAAAAGCAAAGAAGCAATAAGTGCACGATGAGTGATTGGCCTTTAGGGTACTAAGGAAGTAAAATTTAAGCCAAGGGTTGAAGGAGATGAGACAAATCATGATCAGGGATGCTGCATTCCAAACACATAGACTGTTCATTGCACCACTCCAGTGGGCATTATTAAAGCAAACTTTGATATGAGTGGAACTCAAGTTGTACAACAAGGAAGCCCTTGGAGGAGGGCTGATAAAGACCATTTTTGAAAAAAACACAGCTATCATCATATAAGGACAAAAGACTGAACGTTTTGCTACTATTAGGAAAATGAAAAGGATGCTTACTATTGTCACTTCTGTTCATCGTTTCACTGACCAGGGCAATTAGCAAGAAAAAGAAATAAAAGTTATCCAGATTGGAAAGAAAGAAATAAAACTATGTCTAGTTACAGATGACATGGTCTTGTATATGGCAAATCCTAAAAAATACACATTAAAAACACCTATTAGAACTAATAAATGAGTTCAGCAAGTTTGCAGGATAAAAGAAAAAAAATATACATATCAATTGTATTTCTATACACTAGCAATGAACTACCTGAAAGTGTAACTAAGAAAAATTCCATCTAAAAACTGCACAATAAAAGAATAAAATATTTAGGAACAAATTAAACAAAAGAAGTACAAGACCTATACACTGAAAAATACAAAGTATCATTGAAATAAATTAAAGAAGATCTAACTAAATGCAAAGGAATCCCATATTCACAGATTAGAAGACTTAATGTTGTTAGGATGTTAATACTTTCCAAATTGATCTGCAGATTCAATGAAATCCATAGGAAAATCTAAGCTGTCTTCTGCATATTGACAAGATGATCTAAAATTCATATGAAAACGCAAGGGACCTGGAATAGCCAGAAAAAAAAATCTTAAAGTGAAGAACATTTTGGAGAACTCACATTTTCCCATTTCAAAACTTACTAAAAAGCTACAATAATCAAGACAGGTGGTACTACCTTAGGATAGAGACATATGTCAGTGGAATACAACTGAAATTACAGAAATAAACTCTTACATCTACATTCAATTAATTTTAGATTAAAAAATTCAATGGGGAAGAATTTTTTTCCAACAAATGACTCTAGTCCAACTGGAAATTCACATGCAAAGAAACGAAGTTGGATCCCTGCCTTCTGCCACATGCAAAATTTAGCTGAAAATGGATTTTATATCTAAGAATGGGAGCTAAAATAATAAAACTCTTAGAAGAAAATGTAGAAGTAAATATTTGAGTCTCCGAGTTAAGCAAAGCCTTGCTAGATAGAGCATCAAAACCCAAGTGAAAAAGGAAAAAAAAAAAAAGATAAATTCCACTTAAGAAAACTAAAAATGTTTATGCTTCAAAGAATACCATCAAGAAAATGAAGAAATGACCATAGAATGAGATAAAATATTTCCAAATAAAATCTGGTAAGACATTTGTATTCAGATAAATATCTAATAATCCTTATATTATGATTTTTATAATTCTTATGAATAACTCTTACAATTCAATAATAAATACACAAATAACCCAATATAAAGACAGGAAAAGAATGTGAATCCACATTTCTCCAAAGAAACCACACAAACGTCCATTAAACACATGAATGAATATTCAACATCTGTATTCATTAGACCAATGCAAATCAAAAACACAATGACAATACTACTTCATACTTATCAGGATGGTTATAATCACAATGACAGACAATACTAAGTACTGGTGAGGATGTAGATAAATGGGAACCCTCATTACACTCTTGCTGGAAATGTAAAGATCCAGCCATTTTGGAAAACATTTTGGCCGTTCCTCAAAATGTAAAATAAAAAGTTACCACATGGTCCAGCAATTCTACTTTTAGTTATTTACCAAAAAGAAATTTGAACACACAAAAACTTGTAATTGTTGTCCATAGCAACATTATTCATAAATGCCAAAAACCTGGAAACAACTTAAATATCCTTAAGGGAATGAATAGGTAGGCAAAATGAGGTATAGCCACACAATGGAATATTATTTGACAACAAAAAGGAATGCAGTACTGATATAAACTACAACATCAGTGAACATTGAAACCATTAAGCTAGTAAAAGAAACCAGGCATAGAAGACCACATATTGTATGATTCCTTTTATATGAATTGTCTCAAATAAGCACATCAATAAAATGATGGTTGCCTAGTGCTGTGGAGATTGGGAAGAAACGGGGAGTGATCGCTAATGGGTCCAGGGTTATTTTTAGGCATAATGAAAATATCCTAAAATTGACTGTGGTGCCGGTTGCATAGCTCTGTGAAGATACTAAAAAAAAAAAAAAAAAAAAATGGATTTTATAATTTAATTGGGTGAAATGTAAGGCATATGGATTATTTTTCAATAAAACATTTAAAAAATCACACACAAAGGATTAGGAATCACAATGGCATTAAAACCTTCAGTGGTAACAATGGAATTTAGAAAGCAGTGAAGAAATGCCTAAATTCTAATAGATAATGATTTTCAGTCTCTAGTATGCACAGATAAATTGTCAATTAAGAGAACAGAATAAAGATATTTTCAGACATGTTAGGCCACCAAAAATGTATCATCCAAGCATCTTTTATCAGGAGGCTTACACAGAAGCATCAATCCAGGAGGATTTGTGTCCTTCACCAAAGAGAAAGTAACTTATAAAATAAACTTTGCCCAAACTTTGGCAAAGAGATTGTCTAGCAGGCTAGTGAAAGGAAGTCCCAGGATAACATTTATGCAATCAGTTTAAGTTGAAGAAAGTACACAGAGGGCTTTAGAAAGTATGTCAACAAGAAATTAAAAGTTTAAAAATTATATAAAAGCAATGTTTATAGTGTACTACATGGCTCAGCTCTGAAGAATGTGTACAAGATAATAAATGATGAACATAGTGAATATTTATTTAAATAATAATAATATAATTATATAGAAAGAATGTGTGTAGTAGGTGGGGTAAGGAGGGGATTTCTACTTAAGCAAAATAGTCATCTTTCAGTAGAAAGCTAGTCAATAATACCTTAATCTGAAAAAAATCAAATATCCATTTAAGCATGTTATATTATAAATATTCAGATTTTTTTTTTTTTTTAAAGAAGAGTTAAAAGTGTTGTATCCTTGGTGAACAGAGATCAGGGATGAGTAGAATGTATGAGGTGACTACTCTTTTTTCATTTTGAGCTTTATAGAACTATTTGACTTTTATGCCATGAAATCTCTTTGATTTCAAAAATTATTAATTAAAAAATAGGAACCAGATGACATCTTTACTGGGTCTCCATTTATAATCAATACAAGCATTTTTACATTTCAGGGTGCTTTCTGAGGGAATTCATAAAACAAGTGTTTTTTCAATAGATCTTATATTTTTCTGATAAAGATTATTTTAGTCATTTAGCACTCAATGTCTTTCACAAGTATTTTAATCCCTTTATCTTTTTCTTGCCTTCAGTATAATTGTGCATATAGTTGACACAACACTTTACAATACAGTTCCAAGATGTGGTTAATTGGACAGCAAAGCTACAATTAAAACTTTAACTTTGGGGATTGAAAGATATTACAATATATAATCAGAAAATATATTAAGAGGGATATTTTTATGTGCTTTCTTCCTTTCTTTCTTTCTTAAAACTAGTTGGTACATGTAGGTGTGACAGGGAAAAACAAACATCTGTGACAATCAGAGAAAGAAATGAGGTAAATTTTTCCCACTCAAAGAGAAAATCACACAATCTATTATTTAGAGGTAGTGCAGAAAGACAATTAAGGAAAAGATTAGTAAATTAATCAGAAGTGATATCCATAGGAGCAGACTGTATATAGTCTTACATTGGAAAACAGACTAAATAAAACTCCAGAACAAAACACAGTTGACCCTTGAACAACGTGGGAGTTAGGGGTGCCAACCCTCTGTGCAGGAAAATCTGGCTGTTCGGTCCTCTGTATCTGTTAATTTGATCCAACCATCGATCATGAAGTACTGTAGTTTTACTATTGAAAAAAATCTACTATAAGTGGACCCACACAGTTCAAACCTGTGTTGTTCAAGAATAAACTGTATTATAACTTTGTGACATTTCGAAGATACATAAAAATAATAAAATCCATATTTCATGATAATTAGAAACCATAATTTTAAATAAATAGAAGAGCTCAAGCTTATCTTTCCAATGAAAGTACTCTAGCAAAAAGAGTATGAGTCAAACTTCATAACATAAAAATACAAATTGTGCCCAATTTCCATTTCTTAGGTTCATTAAATGTGTTCTTCAAAGGTAGAGGTACAAATGTAATATAATTATAATGAAGTCTTCTGAAGGAAAGGTATTAAATCTTTTTAGAAAATTGGGACCTACAGCTCTGTCTGAGAAGAGGCAAAAGGAACCTCTAGTGATGAAAGGTAGAGGCCTGCTGAGGCCCAAGAAGAGCCAGCTTGATGTAGAGAATGGACTTGAGGACACGGGGAGGAGAAGGGTAAGCTGGGACGAAGTGAGAGAGCGGCATTGACATATATACACTACCAAATGTAAACTAGATAGCTAGTAGGAAGCAGCCACATAGCACAGGGAGATCAGCTCCGTGCATTGTGACCACCTAGAGGGGTGGGATAGGGAGGGTGGGAGTGAGATGCAAGAGGGAGGGGATATGGGGATATATGTATACATATAGCTGATTCACTTTGTTATACAACAGAAACTAACACAACATTGTAAAACAATTATACTCCAACAAAGATGTTTAAAAAAAAAAAAAGAGTCAGCCTGAAATATCGCAAGGCTTCTGTTAACATTCCAGGTAAAGCCCCGTGCTACTCAGGCTTCCTCGCCTCAGGCCTTACAAAGATAAGCAGCTTGGAATAAATAGGTCAGCTGCAGAAGAAGGCTTTAGATCTCATTTGGATTGGGTTATTTCAGAGGTCTGATCACTTTGGCTTGTTTTTAAAATTAATCAATGCATTAACTATATCTATTCTGCTAAGTTGCTGAATCAGTAAAACCGTATTTGAAACACCTAAGGCTACAATCTTATCCACAAGAAGGAAGATTAACACTATGCCTAAAATGGTGAGGGAAATCTCCTCCCTGAGTTTATTTTTTCCTTACCTAGGGAATAATCTGTATAGGAGGGGCAAATGAACCCATGAGACCTACTTTTCCAGATAGGAGTTTGATAATATCTGAAGCTTAGGAAAAAGTAGGCTTCATAGCTCTATACATACAAGTCTAGGAGAGTGAGGCTGGAAAAAAAGACATCTGGTTCTGTTTTCTTGGAGGAGAGGGGCAGATCTATCTACCTGTGCAAGAATTCTTCAAATTAGTTCACAGATGAGTAATTCAAGGGTCCTGTCTAACTTATGTCAGGAATAATTCTCTTATCATATTTCATGACATCTCTGATTTTTGTAAATAGATAAGGCATTTAAAAGTTTTTTAGATGACAGGTATCTTATACCAAGCTTGTTTACAGAAACCAAGACAAAAAAGCTAAAAAAGATTAAATAAATTTATCATGAAGGTAACTATAATGGTCTGTCATATGTGAGTATTTGGGGAATCAAGGTATAGTCAGGGGAATGCATATTAGAAATCCATAACACATGTTACAAAGTTACTTTAACCCTAAGTCTCAAGGTATATCCTCTTTCTCCATGTCACCTTGGAAAAGTAACAAAAGACAGTTATTATGTAAGCAATTATGCAAAGAGTTAATTGACTTCTAGGGAAATTCAGTTCCGTTCTTTGTGTTATAAAAAGTAGTTTGCTAGGCATATTACAAATTAGAAAACAACTGAGTGAAACCATTGCAAGGGCAGACAATGGATCTGTCTGATACCCTCATTGTCTTAGCAGAATATCTGACGCATGGAAGATTTTAGTAAATTTTTGCTGAATAAAAAGTTCATTTCTAAAATATTTCAATTCTTAGTTTGGAGCCTGGAAAAATCAGTCCTCTCAATGAGGACGTGGTTCACCCCTATGTCTCTTAATATTGCAAGTGCTGAGTTGTTATTTGTCTTTTCATGTGAAAATCCTGACATCTCTACTAAATTGTAAGCCCCTGAATCAAAAAGATGATTTTATTTTATTACATTTATGTGTAACTTCAATTTCCAGCACAATGCTTTCTTACCCGAGATTCTGCATTTCTAACAAGCTCCCAGGTGAGGCCCGTGTTAATAATTCAAGTATCACACTTTAAGTAGCATTGATTTTGTGGAGGGAAGAAATAATGAATAAGTTGTTTCTAAAAACTTTGGTGAAGATAAAGTTAATGTCTCAAGGCAAACCAGACACTATACCAATTGAAAACTACGGTTTCCAGTAACAATTCACTTTTCCACTATGGATGCAAGCTTACAGACCCTGGGTCCCTATCTCTTCCATTACTAGCAAATATATGCTTCTATAGAGTTAGAAGCAAAATCCCAAGTAAGCATGTGCACATCCTTTTAAGAAAAAAACATGCCTGTGGTCAATTCTAGAATTTATAGAAAAAGAGACATTGGGAATCTGTGTCACCTTTTAACACCTCATGTCACTTGTCCAAATGCATGGGCCCTGAACTATGTTGACTTTCCCCAAAGTGACCACATAGCCCCAGAGGGCTAGGCTGTGATAAAATGAGTATAAACCTTCCAGCTTCAATGTAGCTGGTTATTTAATCTCATATAAATGTAGAAGACACAGCCTATACGGGATGAAAATTAGTATTCACTCATGCTTTATAGTTTTGAATAGGACTTTTGATGCCCCTAATATTTATCTCTGCAATCATAATCTAACATACATTAATAGACTATGTTAAAAACTAAAAAAGTAAACAAAAAGCTTACCAGAAACAATCAGCATAAAAACACAGAAGAAATTTTTCATTATAGTTTTCTTTAGAATGGAGAACACTTAATATCTTGTTTAAAGTCCCAGAAATAAAAATATTAATCATGATTCACTCTGAGAATAACTGCTACCTGGTGAAATTTACTGTCCTTTTTACATTCCTAAATTTTCTAAATTTTAATAATACGCATGTGGTACTTTGTAACAGTACAAAATTGAATTTTATTAAGAATATAAAGTAATGTAGTAGGTAGTTTCTAAAATCCACAATAAAACTAGACTGAAAAGGAAGAGTGGTTTTCACTGTAGGCATTACAAAGTGGTCAGCCGAGAAGAGAGTCTGCCACATAAAGATCCAGCCCATATTTGTATTCAGTCCTTAAAATAAGTGCCACAGCATTTTCGTTCTCTCTTGCTGATTTATATTTTCATGAATTTACCTGATCTTATCATAATGTTATTCATTTCAGTTTTATTATTCAACATTCACAGTCAAGATACCAATGTCTAGACAGGCCTTATCAAATACTGCTCCTAGTTTTTTTCCTAGTTCATTTCCCCAATTTTAGAAGTATATTTCTTTTACAGATTAAGCTTTTTACTTTAATTTATCCTAAGCCTTACTTTCTTCCATACAGAAACTTCCAGTTTTCTTTTTTGACAGCAAGGAGTACCTTGATTGATAGCATTCAATTGCTGTGTTGAAACAAGCAGCTGGCTTATTTTACATTAGTACATTTTTTATTAGTTTTACCTGTTACATGTGAAAGAATATGACAAAAATGTAATGATCTTAGGTGTTCCACCTGGGCCCATAATTCTGTCTAGATTATAGAATATAGACTTTGCAGGAAAGAATCTGAGAATTCTGGATAAGAGTTACAACACAGACATGGATAAAAGTATGAAATTAGTTCAATGTAAATATGCTGCTTACCAATTCTAAACAACATAGGTGTGTCAGGAAGGCGTGTGCTTGACCACATATGTTTAATATATGATTAAAATATGTTAATAATATTTTTACTTATAAAATGTTTTAAAATTGGATAAAATCATAGTATCTTGGACAGTTTTTACAAACAGTGGAAACAGAAAGTCAGACTACTTAAACCAGTTATCCTGAACCCAACCAGTAAGTTTACATAACAGAACTCTGAGTATATTCATATTCTTCATGGTGACACAATGATAAAGAGATAGTAAACAAACTGAGAAGCACATAAACAGAGGTTAACAAGGTAGTGTAGTATAGTAGTTAAAAAACACAATTTTTTATGACAAACATATTGGTTGACATCCACAATCTGCTACTTACTAGTTGTGTGATCTACCCTGAAAAGTGTTCTTGACCTTTCTAAGTCTCAGGTTTCTCACCTAGAAAATGATCATAGGGATAGTAACCCTAAAAAATCCTTTCGGAAGAAAAGATCAGATAGTGTTAGCAAAGTACCAAGTACGTTCTGATTCTTGGTAAATAATGATTTCTTTTCTGAATAACATACTTTGTTATTATATTTGTAGGATTTGTTAAGGTATATCATAGTTCCTGTACACATTTCTTGAGTCTGTGGAATTAGCTAGTGATAATTACTTATCATCATGATGTGCAGGACTGGAAAAGCTATGTGCATTACCCATGACTAGAATATAGTGGTGGCTAAAATGTTAGAATCAGAGTTGAGATTTACCCTATGACTTCTACTGATTAGTTATAAGGCTTTATCACAATAACTGAGCCTATTTGGAACCTACTTTTACAGAGGCAGAATGAAGTTACTAGGGGTACCTGCCTCATGGGGTTATTGGAAGGTTAAATGGCAAAATATGTGTAAAGCACTTGCCACAATTCTCGGGACATGTAAAGCTAGTTAATAATATAAATAAAACACTAGTCTTCAACTGTTCAGGAAATGGGATCTGTACTTTGCAAAGCAAATCTGGAGAAAAGATAATGAATTCAAACGATTCAACAGGATAAAAATAGGTAGGACTGATAGCATAGCTTATAGTTTTTTAAAAAATCAATTATGATGAAACTTCCATGAGCGAGATATTTTTCTACTCCTTGATGGGCCTCTCGATGGTTTTATATATATGCAGAGTTATGTAACATCTCCATCTTCCAAGAGTTCTAAATCTAAAAGGGGATATAATTACATATAAATAATTAACCAAGCCTTTATACATGATGATCAAGTGGACTGCAGTACTAGAATGGCAACTGAAGTTCAGAGGAAGGAGAGAACACCATTGTCCAGAGCAGCTTGGGCAAATTTTATTAATGTTATTTATGATTACTGAAGCATTCATAAGTTGAAATATTCAAAGGCATACTAAAACAGGGTAAGAAAACCAGCATAAATTATATTCAGATAATAATTAGTAGAAATATATGGATGGTGGGTGTAGAGGTTTAGAAAATGTAAACGGTTGGAAATAAAACAGAAAGGGGCCAGATACCACAGTATAATATCTAACATATTAATGGTATCATTGTTGGTTTCATTTATATGTCTCCTCCAATAGACTAAGTCATTGAGAGCAGAGATTTTGCCTTTCATCTCATTATCCAGATGCCTAGCATGGTGCCTGGCTTCTTTAACCATTCACTGTTTATTTATTCCCCTTTATCCATAAGGTAGCTGTACTATGGCATTTACAGACTCAAGGGATAAAGACAAGTAAATAAGTAATTATCATACCAAATGGTATGTGTTATGACAGGGGAAATACAGTGTTCAGTGGGAAAAAATATCAGCGGTGTCTTGGAATATTTCCCGAAGTAAATTACATCTAAATTGAGACCTACATGTTAAGTAGAAATTTACCAGGCAGAGTGGGGAGAAAGAGTCCTCTATAAAGACAAATAGGTTGTGAAAAAGGTCCAAAACCGAGAAAGGACACAGCACAATCAGGGAACTAAGAGAAGTTTGGGTTGATAAAAACAAGATTATGTTTGTCTCCTCAATATTTTCTTCCTGTTTTTCTCAAAACATGTTTTCTTTTGGACTGTATGAATTTTAAATAAATTCATTTTCCTATTTTTCAAACTATAACTTTTTGCTTGTGTGTGTATGTGTGTGAGAGAAAGAGAGGGAGATGGCTCTAGGGATACAATGTATACTTAAGTTCTCACAGCCTACTTAGAGTTAACATTTTACTAGTTCACATGAAATGCAGATATCTCACTACTTTATGGATCCATCTATTCTCTTTTCCTCCCAATATTTAATGTTATAGTTGCCAGGTGTATTACACCTACACATATCATAAACCTAACAGGAAAATGTTATAATTTTTGTTTTCAACTGTCTTTATGTATTTTACAGAAATTAGGAGAAAAACCATATTCTATTTACTCAGGTAGCAAGGCTGGAAGAAAGAAGGAAACAATCGAAATTAAGAATGTAGAAATAGAGTCACTTTTTTCTTCCACATAGCGGTAGAAAATTCTATTTCTCTGTATCAAAACTTCAAACAAGTAAAGTGAGAAAAGAAAACACAAGAGAAAAAATCATCTAAGTAACTTTTGAATGAACCCTTATATATATTTACTGTGTTTCTATTACAGATTAAGATACTATTGTAGGTGCCTTGAGTGGTGGTGGGGGGGCATAAAGATTAAGCCAAAATCCCGTAAACAAGGAGTTTACAGCCTACTAGTTCTCTGTGTCCTCTGAAATTGACTATATTCAATGATCTGAACTTGTGTCTACATTTTAATTTTTTTCTAACTTTACCTACTTAGGATATTTGCTTTCAGCTAATTAGATGCTCACAACTTGCAAATTTATACATCTTGTATCTACAGCATTTTCTACCCTAGATGAATTCACTTCACCGGAAGAGAAGAACCAGCAGGGCTTCACTCGTAAGGCCTGCCTCTCCTTTCCTTCATGTTTCTACATCACATTTGACCCAGATTAGTTATTACTAGTGTGGTGTGGTTCTAACTTTTAGGGTCACTAAAAAGCGGCCTCCAATTTCATGAGATCTAAAACACTTGCAACTGATGTGTTTGCACATGTAATTTGTAAATTAAAAGACTTTCTTGATTTTTCCTTCACTACACCTGGAAAATATTTTGATAATGAAGCAATACAATTTAGATAAATAAGTAGCTGTGGATTTTTTAAAGAATTCAAACGCATAAAATAGTTATCTGGATACATAATAATCTCACATAAATTACAAAATGGTGCTAGAATATGTAATATTATTTCTGTTACTACTTACATTTATTACATCTTCTCATTAATTGAGTTTACTTTTGAATTTCATTTCTAATATTGAGGCATATATTCATCACATGGTTTCTGACATTTGATTACACTAGCAAAGAAAAAGGACTGTGCTTCAGAAAAAATATACAACCTTGGAATACTCGCTGTGTTATATTATATATAGTATGTACTCACTTTTTCTTTATACTTTAAAGATTCTGTAAGGAGGTGAAAAATTGGGAAAAGATAGAACAGTAAAGCTCAATGGCAATAATGAACAATAGGATTATGGATGTGGGAACACAGATCCTCTCTGGAGCTTGTAGAATATCTGAGTATATGAGTTTTTGTTTATTTCTCCCTACTCTGATTTTACATATTTGCTATTTACTAGTGCTAACAATGTACCAAATACTGTCAGTTCTGTGCATATTGCATTTTATCTTCACTGCAAACCTACATGCGGATTTTGTTTTGTTTTTTCTTCCCTATTTAATGGAGGAAGAAATTGAGGCTCTAAGAGTTTAAATAATTTGTACTCTTTCTCAAAGCTCATAATAAAAAGTGAGAATTCAGGCCAAGATCTATAAGATTTCACAGTCTTTACTTACAATCATTCAACACAGTTCTACCTCTTGCTTCAGGAGAGGAACACAGAAAATAAAGGATATCTAAAGAATTGATTAATTAGGGTGAAAATCTCCTTTGTATTCAGAAAGCAATGGCTCTATTTCATGGTGGAAATACCTAGACATGAAGGATATTTTAAACAAATTAGATGACTATAATAGAAATAATCTTAAAACTAAAATATCATCTACCAAGCGTTCTAAAAACATTCCAGAAAGTGCTAGTATTTATTACTTATATTTTAATTAAATATATATATGTTTTGGATAGGAGACTAGTATTAATTTAATAATGGGTTGTTTACATGGTACATTAGTAATAAATAATGGCAATTTTTCTTTGCCTTTATTCAGTGCTGTATTTATTATAGGGTGGGAGGCAATTGAATAACAATAATTCCACAGCCTTGACAAACAGTAAAGTAAAATTCTGAGGAAGCACTTTTATGTGGATACCAGTTCTTATTTATTTGATTTCTGCTAGGCTAGTGTCTGTACTCTAAGAATTAATTTGAAATATTTGGACCTGAAAATATTAAACAGGTATCAGTGGTCCAGTAGGAAACAAACACAAAAACCCCCAAAATCTAGAACTAGTTTCCTCAGATTTATGAAACATGGAGATTTTTAATTTTCATTTTGAGAATGAATACGGACTTCATGTTAAAGAGAGTTTTTACTATGGGGCAGATGATTAATTTCCAACTCCTCAAAAGAATAAGCCCAAATATTAACTTCAACATAAGCCTGCCTTCTAACAAATGTAAAATGCCATGTTTCAAGCCAAGTGAAACAGAAAATCCTCTAAAGAAATTTATCTCCATTCTTGAGTATAAGGTATGTCATTTCTCTCTTGAAGACCACTTATCTCAAAGGCAATGTTACCACTCTCACTTTTGGGGTAAAAAATAAAGTCTTCAAAGGGTAATTTGGGAATCAAAATAGAAATGCAAAGAATAAAAAACAGTCTTCTTAGAATTACATACAACTTTCAGATGAGATATTCCTGGCTTCAGATAGTAATACTAGAGAGAGTTTCTACTCTAGGTAAAAAGCTCATTTCAGATTTTATTTTATTAATGTAATTAAAATACTTTTTGAGACGAAATCATGTTGAATAGGATCAACATTAAGGTAATTTGCTTTTATGAATTGTTTCATGATATAATTTTTCTAGAGCCTTTATCTTTATGAATATCTACTTCCAGCTTGATAAAAACAGCTACTCAACTTTTCTAGTTTTATATCTTGAGGTTTGGTGTAATTTTTTATGTCATTCTATTACTTAAAAATATTAGAAATCTGTTTTCTGTCAATGTTCCATAATTGTTGAAGACATGTGGAAACTAAAGTCACACATTTTAAGGCTATATTCTAATTTTATGGCAAAATATACTGCCCATTATGCTGTATTGACTCATTAAAACTAGTTTTGGGTTTAAATTTTTTGCTTTATTACAAAACATCTCCTGATTCAACAAATATTTACTTCAATATTCCTTATACAACACACTAGGTGACAGGTGCTTAGGGAATGGACATAACCAAAGCTGTTCCTCTATCCAACAGTAGCTCAGTATAATAAGAAAATAAAATCTGCCCCTCCCTCCCTTGATAAGCAATAATAAAGGTGTGTTGGGGATAAAGAGAAGAGCTATCTAACTCCAAAAAGAATAGAATGGAAGGGAATTTCCTGGTGGTCCAGTGATTAGGAATCTGCGCTTCTACTGCAGGGGGCCGAGGTTTAATCCCTGGTCAGGGAACTAAGATCCTGCAAGCTGCATGATGTGGGCAAAAATAATGAAACAAAACAAGAAACAAAAAAAGACCAAAAAGCAAAAAAGAAAAAAAAAAAAACAAACACAAATCAAACAAAAAACAATGAAAAACAAAACAAACAAACAAAAACATATAGAATGGAAAAGAGAGAAAAAAGAATAAATTCACTGAGGAGAAACCTAACAAATAATATCTCAGCCAGATGATCAACTTCAACATCAACAGTCACAAATCCTGTTGATAGTATGTGCTTTAACATGACATGGTGAAAATGGCTCTTTCCCTCTGTCATCTTCCTATCAATAACCTATATCCCCAGTATTATCGTGAGAAAATCATCAGATAGATTCCAATAGTAGGACATACTTCAAAACATCTGATCAGTACTCCTCAAAATTGTTAAAGTCATCAAGGGCTGAGAAACTACTACAGCCAAGAGGAGCCTAAGTAGACATGATAACTAAATGCAGGGTAGAATCCTGGATGAGATCTTAGAACAGATAAAGGACATTAGGTAAAATCTAAGAGAACCTTAATGAACTATGAACATTAATTAACATTATCAAGATAGCCTCATCCACCAGAGGGCAGAAGGAGAAGCAAGAAGAACTACAATCCTGCAGCCTGTGGAACAAAAATCACATTCACAGAAAGATAAACAAGATAAAAAGGCAGAGAGCTATGTACCAGATGAAGGAACAAAATAAAACCGCAGAGAAACAACTACATGAAGGGGAGATAGGCAACATTCCAGAAAAAGAATTCAGAATAACGATAGTGAAGATGATCCAGGACCTCGGAAAAAGAATAGAGGCAAAGATCAAGAAGATGCAAGAAATGTTTAACAAAGACCTAGAAGAATTAAAGAACAAACAAACAGAGATGAACAATACAATAACTGAAATGAAAAATACACTAGAAGGAATCAACAGCAGAATAAGTGAGGCAGAAGAACGAATAAGTGACCTGGAAGACAGAACAGTGGAATTCACTGCCGCAAAACAGAATAAAGAAAAAAGAACGAAAATAAATGAAGACAGCCTAAGAGACCTCTGGGACAACATTAAACGTAACAACATTTGCATTATAAGGGTCCCAGAGGAAGAGAGACAGAAGGGACCCAAGAAAATATTTGAAGAGATTATAGTCGAAAACTTCCCTAACATGGGAAAGGAAATAGCCACGCAAGTCCAGGAAGCGCAGAGAGTCCCAGGCAGGATAAACCCAAGGAGAAACATGCCGAGACACATAGTAATCAAAATGGCAAAAATTAAAGACAAAGAAAAATTACTGAAAGCAGCAAGGGAAAAATGACAAATAACATACAAGGGAACTCCCATAAGGTTAACAGCTGATTTCTCAGCAGAAACTCTAAAAGCCAGAAGGGAGTGGCATGACATATTTAAAGTGATGAAAGAGAAGAACCTACAACCAAGATATTCTACCCAGCAAGGATATCATTCAGATTCGATGGAGAAATCAAAAGCTTTACAGACAAGCAAAAGCTAAGAAAATTCATCACCACCAAACCAGCTCTACAACAACTGCTAAAGGTACTTCTCTAACTGGGAAAAACAAGACAAGAAAAGGACCTACAAAAACAAACTCAAAACAATTAAGAAAATGGTCATAGAAACATACATATCAATAATTACCTTAAACGTGAATGGATTAAATGCTCCAACCAAAAGACACAGGCTCGCTGAATGGATACAAAAACAAGACCAATATACATGCTGTGTACAAGAGACCCACTTCAGATCGAGGGACATATACAGACTGAAAGTGAGGGGATGGAAAAAGATATTCCATGCAAATGGAAATCAAAAGAAAGCTGGAATAGCAAATACTCATATCAGATAAAATAGACTTTAAGATAAAGAATGTTACAAGAGACAAGGAAGGACATTACATAATGATCAAGGCATCAATCCAAGAAGAAGATATAACAATTATAAATATATATGCTCCCAACACAGGAGCACCTCAATACATAAGGCAACTGCTAACAGCTATAAAAGAGGAAATCGACAGTAACACAATAATAGTGGGGGACTTTAATACCTCATTTACACTAATGGAGAGATCAATCCAAACAGAAAATTAATAAGGAAACACAAGTTTAAATGACACAACAGACCAGATAGACTTGATATTTATAGGACATTCTGTCCAAAAACTTCAGATTACACTTTCTTCTCAAGTACACACGGAACATTCTCCAGGATAGATCACATCTTGGGTCACATATCAAGCCTCAGTAAATTTAAGAAAATTGAAATCATATCAAGCATCTTTTCTGACCACAACGCTATGAGATTAGAAATCAATTACAGGGAACAAAATGTAAAAAACACAAACACATGGAGGCTAAACAATACGTTACTAAATAACCAAGAGATCACTGAAGAAATCAAAGAGGAAATCAAAAAATACCTAGACACAAATGACAATGAAAACACAATAAATCAAAACCTGTGGGATACAGCAAAAGCAGTTCTAAGAAGGAAGTATATAGCAATGCAAGCCTACCTCAAGAAACAAGAAAAATCTCAAATAAACAATCTAACCTTACACCTAAAGGAACTAGAGAAAGAAGAACAAACAAAAGCCAAAGTTAGTAGAAGGAAAGAAATCATAAAGCTCAGACCAGAAATAAATGAAGTAGAAATGAAGAAAATAATAGCAAAGATCAATAAAACTAAAAGCTGGTTCTTTCAGAAGACGAAATTGATAAACCATTAGCTAGACTCATCAAGAAAAAGAGGAAGAGGACTCAAATCAATAAAATTACAAATGGAAAAGGAGAACTTACAACAGACACCACAGAAATACAAAGCATCCTAAAAGACTACTACAAGCAACTCTATGCCAATAAAATGGACAACCTGGAAGAAAAGGACAAATTTGTAGAAAGGTATAACCTTCCAAGACTGAACCAGGAAGAAAGAGAAAATATGAACAGACCAATCACAAGTATTAAAATTGAAACTCTGATTAAAAATCTTGCAACAAAAAAAAGTCCAGGACCAGATGGCTTCACAGGTGAATTTTATCAAACATTTACAGAAGAGCTAACACCCATCCTTCTCAAACTCTTCCAAAAAATTGCAGAGGAAGGAACACTCCCAAACTCATTCTATGAGGCCACCATCACCCTGATACCAAAACCAAACAAAGATATTACAAAAAAAGAAAATTACAGACCAATATCACCGATGACTATAGATGCAAAAATCCTCAATATACTAGCAAACAGAATCCAACAACACATTAAAAGGATCATACACCATGATCAAGTGGGATTTATCCCAGGGAAGCAAGGATTCTTCAATATATGCAAATCAATCAATGTGATACACCATACTAACAAATTGAAGGATAAAAACCATATGATCATCTCAATAGATGCAGAACAAGCTTTTGACAACACCAATTTATGATAAAAACTCTCCAGAAGTGGGCATAGAAGGAACCTACCTCAACATAATAAAGGCCATATACGACAAAACCACAACAAACATCATTCTCAATGGTGAAAAACTGAAAGAATTTACTCTAAGTTGAGGAACACGGCAAGGATGTCCATTCTCACCACTATTATCCAACATAGTTTTGGAAGTCCTAGCCACGGCAATCAGAGAAGAAACAGAAATAAAAGGAATACAAATTGTAAAAGAAGAAGTAAAACTCACTCTTTGCAGATGACATGATACTATACATAGAGAATCCTAAAGATGCCACCAGAAAACTACTAGAGCTAATCAATGAATCTGGTAAAGTTGCAGGATACAAAATTAATGCACAGAAATCTCTTGCATTCCTATACAGTAATGATGAAAATCTCAAAGAGAAATTAAGGAAACACTCCCATTTACCACTGCAACAGAAAGAATACCTATGAATAAACCTACCTAAGGAGACAAAAGACCTGTATGCAGAAAACTATAAGACACTGATGAAAGAAATTAAGGATGATACAAACAGTTGAAGAGATATACCATGTTCTTGGACTGAAAGAATCAATATTGTGAAAATGACTATAGTACCCAAAGCAATCTACAGATTCAATGCAATCCCTATCAAATTACCAATGGCATTTTTCACAGAACTAGAACAAAGAATCTTAAAATTTGTATGGAGACACTAAGGACCCTGAATAGCCAAAGCAGTCTTGAGGGAAAAAACAGAGCTAGAGGAATCAGACCCCCTAACTTCAGACTATACTACAAAGCTACAGTAATCAAGACAATATGGTACTGGCACAAAAACAGAGATATAGATAAATGGAACAGGATAGGAAGCCCAGAGATAAACCCACGCACCCATGGTCAACTAATCTATGACAAAGGAGGCAAGGATATACAATGGAGAAAAGACAGTCTCTTCAATAAGTGGTGCTGGGAAAACTGGACAGCTGCATGTAAATGTATGAAATTAGAACACACCCTAACACCATATACAAAAATAAACTTAAAATCGATTAGAGACCTAAATGTAAAACCAGATACTATAAAACTCTTAGAGGAAAACATAGGAAGAACACTCTTTGACATAAATCACAGCAAGATCTTTTTTGATCCACCACCTGGAGTAATGGAAATAAAAACAAAAATAAACAAATGGGACCTAATGAAACTTAAAAGCTTTTGCAAAGCAAAGGAAACTAAAAGCAAGACGTAAAGTCAACCCTCAGTGTGGGAGAAAATATTTGCAAACAAATCAACGGACAAAGGATTAATCTCCAAAATATATAAACAGCTCATGCAGCTCAATAGTAAAAAAACAAACAACCCAATCCAAAAATGGACAGAAGACCTAAATAGACATTTCTCCGAAGAAGACATACAGATGGCCAAGAAGCACATGAAAAGCTGCTCAACATCACTAATTATTAGAGAAATGCAAATCAAAACTATAGTGAGGTATCACCTCACAGCAGTTAGAATGGGCATCATCAGAAAATCTACAAACAACAAATGCTGGAGAGGGTGTGGAGAAAAGGGAACCCTCTTGCACTGTTGGTGGGAATGTAAATTGATACAGCCACTATGGAGAACACTACGAAAGTTCCTTAAAAAACTAAAAATAGAATTACCATATGACCAAGCAATCCCACTACTGGGCATATACCCACAGAAAACCGTAATTCAAAAAGATACATGCACCCCAATGTTCATTGCAGCACTATTTACAATAGACAGGTCATGGAAGCAACCTAAATGCCCACAGACAGACGAATGGATAAGGAAGATGTGGCACATACACACAATGGAATATTAGTCAGCCATAAAAAGGAACGAAATTGGGTCATTTGCAGAGACAAGGATGAATCTAGAGACCATCATACAGAGTGCAGTCAGAAAGAGATAAACAAATATCATACATTAATACATATATGTGGAACCTAGAAAAGTGGTTCAGATGAACCGGTTTAAAGGGCAGAAATTGAGACACAGATGTAGAGAAGAAACCTATGGACACCAAGGGGGGAAAGTGGTGGGGTGGTGGTGGTGGTGGTGGTAGTGCTGTGATATATTGGGAGATTGGGACTAACATGTATACACTAATATGTATAAAATGGATAACTAATAAGAACCTGCTGTATAAATAAATTAATTAAATTAAATTTTAAAAAGAATATCATTATTAAGACAGGCATAACCAGAGTTAGATAGGGAATTTGCTACAAATATTAAATGTGTTATTCATTCATTCATAAATTTATTGTGAATATAGCATGGGCTTATTAAAGCAACTGATGCAGGAAAAAAATTAACAATATCATTAGTTTAGTATATATATAGGAACTATTTACTGCACTGTTCTAAAAAAATTAAGTCTATTAAAAATAGTGAGGTGCCTGTAAAGCAGACTTTTAAATGGATAGAAGATGTTGGATGAATAAAGATAGATGGAAGCCTTTCTGGTATGAAGAAATATATCCAGAAAGAAGAAATGTATCAATTCACAGCAGAGAGGGAGAACGTCTACTAAGAGAAAAAACAAGTAGGTTGATATGAATCAAGTTTCATGCATAGAAATGCACATCTGTAATCTTAGTTTTCTCACTTTGGGCTCAAAAATCTGTTATTTTCCTGGCTTTACTACAAGTAAGTACATTTTTGGGCAAGTCATTTGTTCTCTCTGAGATCCTGACTCCTGTGTGATTACCTGTGAAACAAGGGTAACAATGCCTGTCTTGGAGGGCTGCTACAAGAATCAGATCTCTTCTATAGAATGTAGCCTAGCTTTTGGATATCTGATGGAGTGCACAGAATAGATACCACGCATACATTGAAACTGTGCTGCTCAGAGCAATGAAAATGTATCTTGGTAATTACTTTTATACATTTAAATTATTGACATCAATACATGACTTTTTTTCCTAGCATGAAATTGTACTTCAATTTAGATTAGTATATTCTTTAAATACCCCAGTGTCCAAACTCCAGAATACAGTTCAGTTAAAAAGGAGGAAAACACATTTTTCTAAAAAATTGAGTTTCTTGTCCTCCCCATGATTAAACATTGATCTGAGAACTTAATTATGGAAAAATAATACAAAATGTAGAAAATTTATATTTAGTAATAGGTATGTTCACATTATTTAAGATAGCAAAATTTTAATGATTAGCATCTATCTTCAATAATAGGTAAATGGTGACGCAAATTATTATATATATATATATTTTTATATATATATATATATACACACATGTGTATATTTGTAGGTACATATATATTGGAGCCATGATTTAAAATATATGCAGCAGGGACTTCCCTGGTGGCGCACTGGATAGGACTCTGCGCTCTCAATCCAGGGGGCCCGGGTTCGATCTCTGGTCAGAGAACTGTATCCCACGTGCATGCTGCAACGAGGAGTTCACATGCCCCAACAAAGGAGCCTGCCTGCCACAACTAAGACCCGGCGCAACCAAATAAATTTTTTTTTAAAGGTCGTAAAAAGATAAAAAATAAAATATATGCAGCAATTTGAAAAATATCTTTAAGTTAAAATTTAAAGATGACATCAAATTGTTATATATAACCAAACTCTCAAGTTATGGTTATATTTAAAAGTGCATAGGAAAGAAGACTAAATGGGCAAAGACGAAACAAGATATTAGAAATTATGGGATTAGAAATGACTTCAACATTCTTTCATTTTCCAATATTTTTCCTATGTGGGTATACTGCTCTTATGATTTAAAAATTCAAGTTCTTAAACTACATAATATATTAAATGATCACAGAATTCTGATTCCAACTTTTAAGGGTCAGGAAAAATTTACTCTGAGTTAATATTAACAGACATATTCTGCCTTAAGAAAAATCAAAATAAAAGTTTAAACAAACTCAGTAAAATGTTCTAATTTTATAATAGAACTTATAAAATATATTAAATAACTAGGTTGATATGAAATCTAAAACAAATTGATTTTCCAGAATGATGATGCACTATAATATTTTTTAGAAATATAATTCATAAATTAGATAATTCATAGTTTTCATAATTTTTCTTTATTCTGTGAGGCATCTTAATTATTTAAACTTAAACTGAATTTATTAAATAAATTGGGCCAATAAATTTTGTTATTTACTTGTTATTTATGTAAAAACTAATCTTAAAAAAATAAGTTGCATTTAAGTGGTTTTCACAGTTTCCTGTTGGCTTTAGTAATTTTATATTTTTCAAAGTGGCTAATACTTCTTATTAGTATGACATCCACCTTCAAGGATGTCTGTTCAATATTTCTATACTGAACATTGTGCTAATATTAAGTGATATTTCTCTCATAGGGTTCTAAGATCTTTCAATTTCATAGTCAATATTTATTATATATACATACTGATGCATTTTGCCAAGCATCTTACTTTGGTGATGTTCCCTTAATTATAATGAATGTAATTCCCATTCCATCTCATTTTAAACTGGTATATCTCTAAGATTTTGAGCAATTCTAAAAATGCTCACTTTTTGTTTCTGGAAGAGATACTTTTAATTCTTTCATTGTTCTGTTTATGCCCCATCCATTTCATTAGTTTTCTTTAAACCACAAGTCTTCTTTAGATTACTCTGAATATATAAAATATGGCTTGGGTTTTATCCCACAATTTAGGGAAGAAAAAAAATTGGCAGTGGTCTAAACTAATTTTATTGGAATCAGTAGCAGTCAATAGGGCAATTGCTTACTGTCTCCATGACATCTCTTTAGCATTTGATTCCTCTGATCACTAACTCCACCTTGATCTGTTGAAATGAGGAATGAGATCCAGTAGGACACTGTTAAACTAGCTTTTAATTTATCTTTATAGGAAAGCAATTTCTAGATGTCTTTTTCCTGAGGCATCTCCTGTCAAGAGGGAACTGACAAACAACTACCCCCAACTTTACTGTGAGGGAAGGGGAAAAAAAAAAAGAAACAGCAAATAAAACCAGTGGGGCATCTGGCCTCTAATTCCTGCCAAGCTTAATTTTCTGTTGTTGACTTTACAAGACTTCTTTCAAAGTACAGCTTTCTAGTAGCACCTTAATGAATTGTATTCCTCCATCAGAACTCATTACCTGCGTCTGTGTGCTTGGTTGATTTCTACCTTAGATACAAAGGTTAACTGTATTGTAGTAGACATGGACATTTTGACTAAGGAATAACTTTAAGTTTTCAACAAGTATAATAAAAAACAAATATAAGGTAGTCATTATTTTGTATAGTCATCCCTCAGTATCCACAGCAGGGGTGGAGGGACTGGTTCCAGGACACCCCTTGGATACTAAAATCTGCAGATGCTCAAGTCCCTTATATTAGATAGCAAAGTATTTGCATATAACCTATGCACAGTCTCCTGTATACTTTAAATTATCTCTAGATTACTTATAGCACCTAATAGAATGTAAATGCTATGTAAATAGCTTTAAATATTGATACAATGTAAATGCTATGTAAGTATTTGTTCCTGCATGGCAAATTCAAGTTTTGCTGTTTGGAACTTCCTGGATTTTTTTTTTTCCCTCCAAGTATTTTCAATCTTCAGTTGGTTGAATCCATGGATGCAGAATCTATGAATACATAGGGCCAACTGTACCAGATTCTCTTCAAAATTAAGTATGAAGGAGAATGACTTGGACTTTAGAAGCTCAGCTAAGGTCATAAAAGGTCATGGAATATTTCAAAAATGTAAAATTGGATAGAGATTGAAGGGACTTTAATGATAAGGAGAGGCCAAGAAATGTGAAGTATACCATAGTCATTCTGTAAATTAGTGAAAAACAAAGGACATACCAAACTGCATTCAATACATAAATCATGTTGGATTGACTTATCCAATAGTTGCTTTCTTTCTAAAAATAGTAATACCCAACATTTATTAAACACTTTCTATGTGTAAGTCAAAATGCTCTGTAAGTAGTGAAATTTTAGTCTTCACAACAACCGTAAGAGATAAGAATTTTCATTATCCACATTTTATATATGAAGAAATTTAGGCACAGAATTAAGTGCCTTATCTAAGTCACAGAGATACTTTGTGGTAGAGCTGGTATTAAGAAGGCAGCCTAATCTATCATCCAACATTCTCAAGTACTATTCAATAACTACCTGCAGAGTTTAAACTCAGTTATTTAAATCAATAGAATGTTAGGTACTTGAGGACAAAGTTTTTGTTTTATTTTGTTCACTGCTGGTTATCTACTCAATGCCTAGAATACAGATTATAATAGATGCTCAACACATGTTTGCTTACTGAATTGACATGACTATATGTAGAACAGCATTAAGTGTGTGCTGTTGAAATTCTTTATAATTCTTTGTTTCAGGGGAGTACTGTAAACAATTACTTTTTTAAGAAAAAAAATAAAGATCAACTATCTCTTAAGCACAACATGAAAATAGCTTATGGTCAACATTACTGACTCTGATTTTGATTTAGCTAAGGTAGGCTATTAAATATCAGTTTAAATGTCCCTTTCACAACAAGGCCTTCCATGAGTCCTGTGCCTATATTACGTCCTGATATTTTTGCGTCATAAAATGCTATACTTTCCTTTATCTATTTTATCAATTGTTTTAATTATATGGTGATTTATATGACTATAATTTAATATTTACTCCCTAAAAAATTTTATAAAGACAGAGGCCATATCTCTTTTCTTCACTGACTTTCAACACACCGTAGACTCTGTTAACAGAGTAGTTATTACATTAATAGCTCTTGAGTAAGTGAATGACCAGAAATAAATGACTATATGAGCATTTGGAGTTGCATAGTAAAGAATTTGGCCTTGTCTAAAGGAAGGCCTCATCTTTAATCTTGTCTTCTGCAAGGAAATCTGTCATATCTGATAGGAGTGTCTGTTTACAGCAGGGGATAGCCCCTCCAGAAAGACTAATTATGTGATTTAGGGTGAGGCTTTGGATCTTGTGGTATCAGTTGACCCAGAGATTGAGTTCAACCATGTAGACAATCAATAAATCAATCAGCCAGGACATGAAATGAAGACTCAACAAGAATTCTGGACACTAAGCTTAGGTGAGCTTTCCTGGTTGACAATATTCTCACACATTGATGCTAGGAGGGCCAACCTCACAGCGGAGGATAATAGAAGCTTCACATCTGGAATCCTCTCAGACTCTGCCCTTTGAATCTCTTCCTTTGCCTGATTTTAATCTAAAGCCTTTCCCTGTAATATGTTGCAACTGTGAGTATAATAGCTTTCAGTGGGTTCTGTGAGTCCTTATCATGAGTTATTGAAATGGACAGTGCTTTTGGTAAACACTCAAATTTGTAGTTAGTGTCAGGAGTGAGGGTGGTCTTACGGAGGATTGTGCCCTCAACCTTCACAGCTTGGCTAACAGTGGGTAGGAGGCTAAATGATTCCTGTAGTGCAATGGTCAGAGGAGATAGTATTACATTCTTATGGTGTGATATAGGCTTCTGACAAATATATGTTCTAATTTTGCAAAGCATTTAACCTCTAGGGTTTCAATTTCACTATCTATAATTTTTAAATAACACTATAGTACCTCATAAGGTCATCTTAAAGAATACATATCAAGAAATGACTGAATGTCCTAATTATAGAATATCTAGGTACCCTATAATAGAAAATATAGTAATACTGTTTATTTTAATGTGTTGCCCTCTCTAAGAACTGGTACTTGAAATTTAATGATCATATTCATTGCTACATAGCTCTGTAATTTAGACAGTCCCTTCTGTGGTCAGAGTAAATTACCATTTAGTTATGAATATAGTCAATTTAAACAGTTGCAGAACCATAGGTCACTGAAATTCTATCCATATCCCCCCCCCCAGATATGATTATATGTAGACTATCTCAGAATAGAATGAATCCTATTTTTAAATATTTCCCAATAAATAACATTCTAAAACTTATCCCCAAAAAACCCATTCTGTAATTAATCAGTCTTTAGCATCCCTGTGTGTTACCTCATGAGTAAAATGAAAATAGTAATAATAATACTTATATGGTTTAATTAGAATGTTTAGCTGTTGGGACCAAGATTTTAACATTTTCAGAGGCTCACAGGTAATTCTAGGAGGCAGCATAGCTTTGGAATATGTCCCAATACCAACCCAAATACTGAGAGAATCCCCAGGTCATTTGAGCAAATTCATACAAATTAAAATGTTTTTTTCCTTGACTTTTAATCAATTAGTGACATTTTGGGCTGGGAGCCAGATCTGAATATAGGAAACCACCTCTCTGGAAGCACTCATTGTATGAAATGGAATTATAACTAAGATGAAACTAATCACTAATATTATATGATACCTAAAATAAGATCATTCTACTGAAAGGAAGCCTTAATAAAAATGAGTCAGAGAGTAAAATTTTTTCAATGTTTGTTTTTCTCCAAGTGAAAGAAGAGGCTGGGAATCATTGGTATAAATGGGAGATAGATGTTGTGGTGGAGGAGGTTTTTATATAGCTTGGGAGAATTATCCCTCAAAATTTTCCATCTACCTTCCACATTCACTAGGGTAACTTTATTATCACTTACTTGACTTCCCAGGGACTCTAACATTCGTCAAATTATGCCAGTACACATTAGTATTCTGAACACTGAAAATATGTATTTTATGTAAATTACAAACTGGATTCTGGTTTTATATGTTGATCTCTTGATAAGTTAGGCTTATAATAAAAGAATCAAACTTATGTTATTATAAACTTGAGGGCTACACCCACAGCCACATTGATGTCAAGGTGCTACAATGTTGCTCAGTGAAGCCCAGTATGGGAAACCAGCCCAAGCTTCCAAAGCATATCTAGATAACATCTCAGTAAGGACCAATTGGCTGAAATCTAATTCTGTTCTATAGTATATAGAGTGTCTCAATGTGCTTCCAAGTGTATATAATATCTCTATGAGGCATACTTTATTATTCGCAGTTTCCAAATAGAAAAGCTGAGACCTACAGAAATTAAATGACTTGCCACCACCAGAAAAGAAGTGGCCAGTTTGGGTCTAGAATAACTCACTTCTTGAACAATGCTGTTGCCCCAGGAGTATGTTACTGGTTATCCATCACATACCTACATGTCCTTAGGTGACTGACCGTTTCAATGTATTTCATACTTTGCAGACATGTGAGTAGCCTGCGGCACTTTCACAGACATCCCACACCATTCAGTGGCTTAATCATTAGGCCTCTGGAGAATTCATAAATCAGTAGCCTATGAGAACAGACCACTATTGGGCAAAGAATTATTAAAATTCTTACTTACTTGAAGTTTGATATATTTGGGGAGATTAGTCACTTAGTTTGTGCTAATTCACTTAGCTAAATATAAAGGGGAAAAACAGCTATGACAATAATGAAACAAAACCAAAAAAATCACACAAATCAACAAAACAAAAATAAGCAGGACAACATTTCTGGAGAAAATTCAAAACAATTTGAAAATACAGGTGTGAACAACTCCTAGGGAAATTTAAGTCTAGCATTCTCTTACAGGTGGGAGAGAAAATAGTGTCTGACAATTACAGCTTTGCCATCCTTTTAAATAGTCACTATTTGAAATACAATAAATACATATAAATAATAGCAATGTGAAAGGTTAGACATTTCAACTCACAAAACTTAATTTAGTCATAAACAGAAATGCAATTAGAACTTTTGGTGAAGTGTGCAAAATTGGTAGGTGACCCGAACTATTTTATTTCCTCGTCTCCCCACCAACAAATTACCTTTGCTCTTCAGAGTATGTAGTTAATGTCTTCCAGATTGTACCTCTCCTTTTCCAACTGCTCACTTTGGTCAATGAACATACACAATTTTTAATCAACTATATTGGAAATATAGAGGAACTCTACTGTTACAAGAAAACAATTTTTTTTTAAATCTCATGTTGACCTATACCATTTGTTTCATTTTCTATACCCTCCTTCAAAGCCTTTATAACTAAACCAGAATCTGTGAAATTAAATAACTATACCAAACATCAAAGTCAAATCTATTTGGACTGATTATATTACTTAGAGATCCCTGATAGACATGATTTAAACACTTCATATAAAGTGGTTTTAGCCCTGCCTGAAAAAGAGTTAATTTATTAATTAGGGAAGAATAATTGCAATTCAATCACTGAATTTTCACCAAACACTTTTAACTGAAGAAGTAGGAAGACATTGATATAATGAATGCTAAGAATTAAGTGATTCTTTAGATCTCTGGTAATCAAAATGCCACCAACAAATGTTTGCTAAGGACAAACAAGCATAAATGTGTTCCATCATTACCCCAATACCATGATAATTATGGATCTATCTTTTTAAAAACCAATGACTCATAATGGGAATTATGTTTCTGAAAATAGATACTGGTACTTCTTAGAACAAATGAGATAGTGGGAACTTGGCATTTTTTGCTATCTTTCTGGTGGGCAGGACCATGTCCAGTGGTGTGTTTTGGGGTGTTTGTGAACTTAGTATGATTTTAGGCAGCCACTCTGCTAATGGGTGGGGTTGTGTTCCTGTCTTGCTAGTTGTTTGGCATGGGGCATCCAGCACTGGAGCTTGCTGGCTGTTGGGTGGAGCTGATCTTTGTGTTGAAACAGAGATCTCTGGGAGAGCTCTTGCCGATTGATATCAAGTGGGGCAGGGAGGTGTCTGGTGTTCCAATGTCCTGAACTCAGCCTTCCCACCTCAGAGGTTCAGGCCTGACACCAGGCCAGAGCACCAAGTCCCTGTCAGTCTCACAGTTCAGAAGAAAAGGGAGAAAAAAAAGAAAAACAAATAATTTGAAAAAATAATAAGTAAAAAGTAAAAGAAAATAATTAAAATAATAAAAAATTATTAAAGTAAAAGAAAATCAAAGTAATTAAAAAAAGGAAGAGAGCAACCAAAAATAAACAAATCCACCAATGATAATAAGTGCTAAAAACTATACTAAGATAAACATAAAAATCAGAAGCAAGTCAGTCACAGACAGCTAACCCCAAGTCTACAGTTGCTCCCAAAGTCCACCACGTCAGTTTTGGATTGATTCATTGTCTATTCAGGTATTCCACAGATGTAGGGTACCTCAAGTTGATTGTGGGGATTTAATCCACTGCTCCTGAGGCTACAAGGAGAAATTTCCCTTTCTCTTCTTTGTTCGCACAGCTCCTGGGGTTCAGCTTTGGTTTTGGCCCCACCTCTGCATGTAGGTCGCCCTCAGGCTTCTGTTCCTGCCCAGACAGGATGGGGTTAAAGCAGAGGCTGATTAGGGGGCTCTGGCTCACCCATGCTGGGGGGAGGGAGGGTTACTGTAGCTATAGTTGGAATGTGGGGCGAGCCTGCTGCAGCAGAGACTGGTGTGATGTTCCAACAGCCCAAGGCGTGCCATGTGTTGTCCTGGGGAAATTGTCCCTGGATCACGGGACCCTGGCAGTGGCAAGCTGCACAGGCTCATGGGGAGGGGTGTGCATGTTGATAGTGACCTGTGCTTGCACACAGGATTCTTGGTGGCTGCAGCAGCAGCCTTAGCATTTCATGCCCATCTCTGAAGTCTGAGCTGATAGCTGCAGCTCGCGTCCATCTCTGGAGCTCGCTCAGGTGTTGCTCTGCCTTCTGTGGGCAGACAGTGAAGGAATTCCCTTTACTTGCACACCCCAAAACAATGGGTTCTTGCCTTTTAGGCAGGTCCAGAGTTTTTCCCAGACTCCCTCCCTGCTAGCTGTGGCTCACTAGCCCCCTTCAGGCTGTGTTCACGCAGCCAACCTCAGTCCTCTCCCTGGGATCTGACCTCCAAAGCCCAAGTCTCAGCTCCCAGCCCCCACCCGTCCTGGCAGGTGAGCAGACAAGCCTCTCAGGCTGCTGAGTGCTGGTTGGCAGCAATCGTCTGTGCGAGAATCTCTCCACTTTGCTCTCTACACCCCTGTTGCT
Organism: Tursiops truncatus; assembly: GCF_011762595.2. Classification (NCBI taxonomy): domain Eukaryota; kingdom Metazoa; phylum Chordata; class Mammalia; order Artiodactyla; family Delphinidae; genus Tursiops; species Tursiops truncatus. Next base: position 88,225,475 of record NC_047040.1, on the reverse strand, counting down.
GCGCTCTCCTCTGTGGCGCCAAAGCTTCTCCTCCGCCACCCCATCTGCACCAGTGAAGGGACTTCCTAGTGTGTGGAACCTTTTCCTCCTTCACAGCTCCTTCCCAGAGGTGCAGGTCCCATCCCTATACTTTTGTGTCTGCTTTTCTTTTTTCTTTTGCCCTACCCAGGTATGTGGGGAATTTCTTGCCTTTTGGGAAGTCTGAGGTCTTCTGCCAACGTTCAGCAGGTATTCTGTAAGAGTTGTTAAACATGTAGATGTATTTTTTATGTATTTGTGGGGAGGAAGGTGATCTCCACGTCTTACTCCTCCACCATCTTGAAGGTCCACTCCATTCCAGTTTTTAACGCCTCTATCTTACTAGCATTTATCTTCCAAGAAAGATTTGACTGAAAATATGAATTCTGGACTTTATCTAAATTAAGTATTTATCTTACTAGGTAGGTCTATGTTTAAGTGCAGAAAATTAAAAAAAAAAAAGTCTGGACTAATTTGTGTCTCTTGTCATTTCTGGTACCTTGTAGCACAGAAAGGCACACACACCCAACTTTTCTTCTCAGTAATCTCTTTTCTCTAGTTTAATTTAACCTTGAATAATGCCAAACTAAATTTCAGATCTTCAAACAAATCTTCAGAAGATAACTATCCTTCCTCTTACATTATTTTATACTTCCTGAAGATCCTTTTAAAAGGATGAGAGGACTGGCCGTTTTACTAAAACTTTATACAGTGATTTTTTTAAGTTGAGGTACAGGCTGAATAGTTATATTCATGAGTATTTATTTTCTGATGTGATTTATTTACTTATATTTCAGTGTTGTGAAAATTATTGATAATTCTGTCATAAAATTATGTTAACATAAATAACTTTATATAAAAATTTCTACTGTAAATGATAACTATCTAGAAAAATGTGCACTTACACTGTTTGTGAGTACACACAGTTGCATGCAGACACATCTAGACCACAGTTTAAGTGTTAAAAGAGATTACATTACTTTTTTAAAAAGTCAATATCCCTGATGAACATAGATGTAAACATTTTCAACAAACTATTAGAAAAGCAAATTCAACAATATACTGAAAGGATTATACACCATAATAAAGTAGACTGTATTCCAGGGTTGCAAGGATGCTTTAACATCCACAAATCAATCAATGTAATACACCATGTTAACAAAATGAAGTCTATAAAACATATAATCATTTCAAAAGATGCAGAAAAATTACTGAAAATTCAACATACATTCATAATAGAAAAAACTCTCAAAAAAGTGAGTAAGAGGGAACATACCTCAACATAATACAGGCTATATATGACAAGGCCAAAGCTAGCATCATACTCAATAGGGAAAAGGGAAATTTTTCTGTTTTTTGTTTTTAGTAATATCAGCAACAAGACAAGGATTCTCACTCTCATCATTTTTAGTCAACATATTATTAGAAATTATAGCTACAGCAAATAGACAAGAAAAAGAAATAAAAGGTATCCACCAGACAAAGACACTACAAAAAAAGGACAATTACAGGCCAATATCTTTGGTGAATATAGATGCAAAAATCCTCAACAGACTATTAGCAAACCATATCCAACAATACATAAAAAGGATCATATGCCATGATGAAGTTAAATTTATTCCAGGGTGACAAGAATGGTTCAACATATACAAATCAATCAATGTGATACACTATAATAACAAAGGAGAAACAAAAACGTATGATCATTTCAATAAATGCAGAAGAAGCACTGACAAAATTCAACACGATAAAAACCATCATCAAAGTGGGTATAGAGGGAACATATCTCAACACAATAAAGGCTATTTATGACAAATCTACAGCCAACATAATACAAATCCACAGCTTTTCATAATGGTGAAAAGCTGAAAGCCTTCTCATTAAATTCAGGAAAAAGACAAGGATGCCCACTCTCAGCAGTTCTATTCAACGTATTACTGGAAGTCCTAGCCACAGCAATCAGACAAGAAAAAGAAATAAAAGGCATCCAAATTTAAAGAAAAGATGTAAAGCTGTCATGAATTGCAGATGGCATGGTAATCTATATAGAGAACTCTAAAGCCTCTACCCAAAAACTATTAGAACTAATAAATTAATACAGCAAGGTTGCAGGATACAAAATAAATATAGAGAAATCTGTTGCATTTCTATACACTAGCAATGGAATATCAGAAAGAGAAAGTAAAACACAACCCCAATTAAAATTGCATTAAAAAATACCTAGGAATAAAGTTATCCAAGGAGGTGAAAGACCTATACTCTGGAAACTATAAAACATTGATGAAGAAAACTGAAGATGATTCAAAGAAATGAAAAGATATGCCATGCTCTTGGATTGAAGAATTAATATTATTAATATGGCCATACTACCTAAAGCAATATACAGATTAAATGCAATCTCCATCAAAATAGCCATGACATTTTCCACAGAACTAGAACAAATAATCCTAAAGTTTATATGGAACCACAGAAATCCCAAATTGAAAAAGAAGTCCTGAGAACAAAGAACAACCAGGAGTTACAACTCTTCCAGACTTCAGAATATCCTACAAAGCTACAGTAATCAAAATAGCATGGTATTGGCACAAACACAGTCATATAGACCAATGAAGCAGAACAGAGAGTACAGAAATAGATCACACACATATGGTCAATTAATCTATGACAAAGGAGGCAAAACTATATCAATACAGTGGAGAAAAGACAGTCTCTTAAACAAGTGGTGCTGGGAAAACTGCACGGTCACATGTAAAATAAGGAGATTAAAACATTCCCTCACACCATATACAAAAATAAACTCAAAACTGTTTAAATACCTAAATGTAAGACCTGAAAGAGTAAAACTCCTAGAAATGAACATAGGTGGAACACTTTGACATAAATCAAATCAATATTTTATTGGATCAGTTTCCTAAGGCACAAGAAATAAAAGCAAAACTAAATAAATGGTTTATATAACTAACTAAATAAAAGCAAAACCTAATTAAATTTAAAAGCTTTTGCACAGCAAAGGAAACCATCAACAAAACAAAAGGATAACCTATGGAATGGGAGAAAATATTCACAAATGATGTGACCAACAAGGGTTTAATCTCCAAAATATGCAAACAGCTCATACAACTCAATAGCAAAACAAAACAAAACAGAGCAAAACAGAAAAAAACAACTTAATCAAAAAATGGGCAGAAGACCTAAATAGATATTTCTCCAAAAAGATATACAGATGGCCAACTGGTACATGAAAAAATGCTCAACATTGCTAATAATTAGAGGAATGCAAATCAAAACCACAGGATGTCACCTCACACCTATCAGATTGGCTATTATCAAGATGTCTACAAATAATAAATGCTGGAAAGGGTGTGGAGAAAAGGGAACCCTCATACACTGTTGATGGGAATCTAAGTTGGTGCAACCACTTACATGGAAACAGTATGGATGTTCCTTAAAAAATAAAAATAGAGTTACCATATGATCCAGCAATCTCATTCCTGGGCATAAATCTAGAAAAGACAAAAACTCTAATTCAAAAAGATAGATGAGGGCTTCCCTGGTGGCGCAGTGGTTGAGAGTCCGCCTGCCGATGCAGGGGACGCGGGTTCGTGCCCCGGTCCGGGAAGATCCCACATGCCGCGGAGCGGCTGGGCCCGTGAGCCGTGGCCGCTGAGCCTGCGCGTCCGGAGCCTGTGCTCCGCAACGGGAGAGGCCACGGCAGTGAGAGGCCCGTGTACTGCAAAAAAAAAAAAAAAAAAAAAAGATAGATGCACTCTCCAATGTTCATAGCAGCACCATTTAGAATAGCTAAGCCATGGAAGCAACCTAAGTGTCCACAGGCAGATAAATGGATAAAGAAGAGGTGGTATTTATCAATGGAATATTACTCAGCCATAAAAAGAATGCAGTACTGCCATTTACTGAAACATGAACAGACCTAGAGACTATCACAGTAAGTGATGTAAGTCAGAGAAAGACAAATACTTTATGACAGCACTTATATGTGTAATGTAAAAAAAAAAAAATGACTTTACAGGACAGAAACAGTTTCACAGACATAGAAAACAAACTTATGGTTGCCAAAGGTGAGAGGGAAGCAGGGAGGCACAAATCAGGGGGATTAACAGATACAAACTACTTTTATGAATTAGACAAGCAACAAGGACACACTGTATAGAACAGGGAATTATAACCATTATCTTTTAATAACCTATAATGGAATATAAACTGTAAAAATACTCACTATGTAATACATCTGAAACTAACACAATACTGTAAATCAACAATACTTCAATAAAAAATTAAATGAAATACTAAAAATAAAAAAAATAAAGGCATCCAAATCAGAGAGAAGAAAGTACAATTGTTTGTATTTGCAGAGGATCTATAATACATAGAAAACCTTAAAGACTCCACTAAAACTTTTAGAATAAATAAATTTAGTACAGTTTCAGGATACAAAATTACTACACAAAAATGAGTTGTGTTTCTATACCCTAAAAACAAACTTACAGAAAGATAAATTAAGAAAACAATACCAGTTACATCAAAAACAATAAAATACTCAGAATTTAACCAAGGTGGTGAAAAACCTGTACACTGAAGACTGTAAAACATTAATGAAACAAATTGAAGACACAAGTAAATGGAAAAATATTCTGTGCTTATGAACTTGAAGAATTAATATTGTCAACATGCTCATGATACTCAAAGCAATCTACAGACTCAATGCAATTCCTATCAAAATCCCAATGGCATTTTTCACTGAAATAGAACAATCAATCCTAAATTTTGTATGGAACTTCAAAGGATCACTAATAGCCAAAGTAATCTTGAGATAGGAGGACAAAGCTGTGAGCACCACACTTACTACTTCAAACTATACTACAAAGTTATAATGTTGAAAACAATATGGTATTGGTATAAAAACAGACAATCAGTGAAACAGAATAGAGATCTCAGAAACAAACCCACACATTTATAGTCAGTTAACTTAAGACAAATGAGCCAAGAACATACAATGGGGAAAGGACAGTCTCTTCAATAAATAGTGTTGGGAAAACTGGACAACCACATGCGAAAGAATGAAACTGGACCACTATCTTGCACTATACCAAAAATTAACTGAAAATGGATTAAAGACTTGAATGTAAGACCTAAAATCATAAAAATTCTAGAAGAAAACAGGTGGTATGCTCCTTGACATAGGTCTTGGCCATGATTTTTTGAATCTGCCTGCAAAAGCAAAGGTAACAAAAGCAAAAATAAACAAGTTGGACTATTTCAAACTAAAAAGAAAGAAACCATCAACAAAATGAAAGGCAATCTACAAAATGGGGTAAAATACTTGCAAATCATATATATATGATAAGGGGTTAATATTCAAACTATGTAAAGAACTCATACAACTCAATAGCAAAACACATACACACACAATCTGATTAAAAGTTTGGCAGAGAATCTGAACAGACATTTTTCTAAAGGAGATACACAGATGGCCAATAGATACATGAAAAGATGGTCAAAGTCACTAATCATTAGGGAAATGCAAATCAAAACCATAAAGAGACATCAACTCACACTTACTAGAATGGCTATCATCAAAAAGACAAAAAATAGCAAGTGTTGTCTAGGAGAAAAGGGAACCCTTTTCCACCTTACTTGTGGAAAAGTAAATTGGTGCAGCTATTATGGAAAACAGTATGGAGGTTCCTCAAAAAATTAAAAATAGAACTACCACATGATGCATCAATTCCACTTCTAGGTATGTATCTAAAGGAAACAAAAACACTAATTCAAAATGGTATCTGCATCCCATGTTCCTAGCAGCACTACTCAAAATAGACAAGGCATGGAAACAACCTAAGTGTTCATGGATGGATGAATGGATAAAGAAGATGTGATATATATACATATATATAGTATAAAGATAGTAAATAGGTGGAGGAGGAAGAGGGTGAAGAGGAAAAAGAGGAGAAGGGGAGGAAGAAGACAGAAAAAGGGTAGAAAACGGTTGTTAACTAACTCCTTAATAAACATGGAGAAAGTGTTATGACATTCTCACAGAGACCTCTGGACTTAGGATCAAAGAAGCCAGACTTAGTCTTATCTCTGACACTTATTTGATGAGAGCTATAACCTTTCTGAGCTTTTACTTATATAAATGTGGGAAATGAACATAATAGAGACGACCACTCAGGATTGCTCTAAGGGTTAAAGAACGACTGTATACCGTAGGTGTATTTTACATATAAGCTTTTTATTACATACAGATCTCTTATAAATCCAACTCCTAGAACCTTTTTTAAATTATTCAATTAAAAAAAAGAAGTCTAACGAACTGAGAGAAGGTTCTATGATCTTGATAGTCATTCATATTTGGTCAGAGACTAAGTTCACTGGCCTGTCATTTATTCTGCAGAGGGCCACTCAGAATGAATTTTAACTGCCCCATTACCTGGTATCACTAAACTCAGAAGATACCTCTGTAAAATGCAGAAAATCCTCCTGCTGCTGTCTCTGCCTGCCTTTCACATCTCTACATTAGTATCCACAAGACTTTATGACTATTGCATTCTTTCCATTTATGGCCAAGAATAATATAAAAATGACGTCCTACCATAGGGCTCAATGGTAACAAACTTTAAACTTCATTGTTATCACTGTTGTTCCTCCCTAGGGAATTTGGATAAGAGATCAGATTCTGACAGGAGAATCATCTCCCAGTAATTTAACAGAGGCTTTATTCTATTTGAACTTAATGGGGAGCTAATGATTTTGACAAGAATAATCCCCTGTCTTAGATAGCCTTATGAGATTCTTTTCATTTTAAAGTCAAGCTCTTTTGATTACAGGTGTAAGGTCTCCCACAATGCTAGTTATAAGTTCATCTTTTCAAATAGAAAATGAAAGTGTGAGGTCTTGATTGCCTTGTCATTTAACAGCATTATTACTATGAGAAACATTTTCTCCAACTAGTCCAGCAGAAACAAGAAAGCAATACATTTTTCGGCTTGGAATTCTCAATATTTTTTCCATTTCCATCATATCACTTTGAAAGAGAGTAGCACCTTTGAAGAAATATTGTGTAAATAAAATAAAATCATTTAAAAATGCAGCACCCAGAAAAATAAAGATCCAAGGACAAACAAGGAGGAAGGGGAAATACCTCTTAGAAACAATGATTGACCAGTCATTAGCACTGTACAAGTATCTTTCCAATCTCCCACAGTTGAGGAAAAAAGTGCCACACATACATCAAAAGATGTTCTGGGCATAAAGAGGCATATAGAGAAGAAGAGGGAAATGAGCAACTGGGACAAGATAACAGAGGTCCTCAGCAAACAGAATCTGCCACAGTAATCATCTCCACTCATCACAGAGTCCTAGGAAAACCGAGTTCACAGTAAGTACTGTGCAGTTTGGCTCTAGGAATTAGCAGTGTTCGTATTAGACCAAGGGCAATAATGCCAAGTTTTATTAAGCTGTAATCTAGAAAGTGGCTCCACAAAAGGGAGTTGTAGAGATTATGAAGAGATGCCAAATCTGGGGGCTCAGAAGCCTTGCTGCCTGCACCGGGCAGTGACTTGGCAAGGACGTAGTAAGTAAATACCTCTTATTTTGATATGACTGAATGAGGTTGTCATAAAAAGCACTGAGACGTTGTATCTCTAGACCATTTCCTAGTCTCTAGACCTAAATATTTTTCCACTACTGCATAGATTTAGAGTTTTAATAGTGCCTCTGTATTAGTCAGCTAGCACTGCCGTAACAAAATACCACAGACTGGGTGGCTTAAAAAACAGAAATTTATTTCCTCACAGTTCTGGAGGCTGGAAGGCAGAGATCAAGGTGTCAGCGGGGTTTATTTCTCTTAAGGCCTCTCTTCTTGACTTGCAGTTGGCTGTTTTCTCACTGTGGCCTCACATAGTCTTTTCCTCTTCTTATAAGGACACCAGTCATACTGGATTAGAGTCCCTCAAAGGGGCTCTTGATTCAGACCCTCAAAGTCCCTCATCTGAGTGAGGGAGTCTTCTAATTGATCTGCCTGCCTCGACTCCACTTGTTCCATCGTCACCAAAGTAATCTCTCTAAAATCCAAATTTTACCATGTCTCACTCTTATTTCAAAGTCTACAGTAGCTCCCTAATGACCATGGGGATAAAATTCAAAGTCTTTTCATTACATGGTCTCTTCCTCTGCTTGTAAGAACATCAGTCATATTGCATTAGAGCTCTAACCTTATGACCTCATTTAACCTAAGTTACCTCTTTAAAGGCCCTATCCCCAAATATAGCTACACTGGGGCTTAGGGCCTCAACATATAAATTGGGGAAAGGGGAAGGGCACAATTAGGTCCAAAACAGTTTTCTTTGAAGATGACCTTCAAAGCTGAATAATACATTGGAAATAGGATATACCTGGGTGTCAGAAAACAGGGTATGAATTCTAGCTGGCCATTTACTATTCTAAATTTAAGTTATTTTGGACAAGATAACAAATCTTTCTCTGTAACAATGCGTTGTCCATAACTGCATAGCTGGTTTGTTATGAAGACTTAAGAAATCGAGTATTAAAACTATCATAACAGTACTTGATAGCTGAGAGTTGTAAAAATTTCTCTCTGATGTTTATCTTTTAGCTGGTGGGGTCTCAGCATTACCCTGAAGGCCCAGAGTGCCATTCTTTGTGACATATATCTTGAATTGCTAACAATGAACATTTTAATCAATCTGGACAATTTTTGCACTGTAGATACACCTCCGGCTATCAAAAAACAAACCAAAACAAAAACCACTGATCGTTAACTTCTGATATTTTCCAGACTAAATTTGACTTTCTAGAACAGGATTTATGTGGATCAACTGGACTCATCCATTCTATTACTGAAACATTTGACAGACATTAATTAGATCAGCTATGTGTGAGGCACTGTACTAGGAATTATATTAATACAAAGACACCTAAATTATATTGTTTGTTCTCAATCAAGCTAGAAAAAAATGAGTTATGAACACAAATATGCTCAAAGCAATAAGAAATGACAAGGGTTAGAAGATAAGAGCTAGCTTATTAGGATGGTTTTAATAAAGAGATCAAATTTAAAGTAAATCTTTATGGGCAATTTTTTAGAAATAGGTAAGTGGTGGGAGAGGCCAATAAAAGAATGATGAATTCTTTGAAACTTTTTCCCACTTTAAGCATAAAGCAGAAGCCTTTATTCTCTCTCATGTGGCTCTTTCAGAAGGTACAGACATTGGCTCTCTTATCCAACTTTCAGAAAGTAGAGGTCATAATAAAGGCTTGGAAGAGGAACAGTGAGAAGTGTTTGAGGAGCAGTTTACATATAGAAATAAGAATGATACTTCAAAGGTTAGTTCAAGTAATCAGGAGCTCTTTTGAGAGATGAACTTTGTACTTGCCAAAATATCCTAAAACAACTTAAATCTCATGTTTTTATTTGTTGAGATTAGGTCACTTACCTTACAAATGCTTCATTTAAAAACCTGCTGATAAGAGCCCCACTTTCAGACCCTGTAAACTGTAACTGGAGAAGGTGCCCATATGGTTTCATTTATTTAAAAACTAAATCACTGTGATAAACTTACATTCATTAGAATCCCAAGGGAATAAGAGCTTTTGAGTATTACTGTAGCTTTCTTATAATGCAGAACATTTGAGCAAAATTAAACTGTTTCATTTTTCCTTCTGCTTAACATAACAAGGATTCATATTGAAATAGATCAAAAGTTGTATTATGTCTTTCTCTAGATCAAATAATGTTGACATACATTTCAACAGAGTGCTCTTAATTCTAACATCCAAGGGCCATATTGTATACTTGAGTAGAGCAAAGTGACATAATTTTATAATACAATAAGCACATATGGTTATTCTTGAGGGTAAAAGCCTATTTTTTCATTATTTTTCAAGAACTTCTCCTACAATACCTTTATTCTGAACCATTAACATTGTCAAGTCAGGGACATTCTGTAGTCTCTAAAAGGTGATTTTGTTTTCTACTCTTGGGGAAAAGTACCCTCAGGACATTTTCATGTGAGTCAAATCCAAATAAGCTGACATTGTGAGGAGTTTTTGTTTGTTTGTTTGTTTGTTTTTGTTCTTTTAGCAGCATGTCATACAATGTATCAGGTATACTGAAACTGAAGGGAGGTTTATACATTTAGGTGAGAAAATGCATGCACAGTTATGTCAGCCTAGTATCCTCTTGGGAGCTGCTTAGTAAACAAAATTGTTACAAATGAATTTGACCTTAAATAAGGAAGCATATTTTTATCAATCAACTGTAACCAACATTGACTTTGGGGATTAGCCAAATTTTTGCATACATATTTAGCTAGTGCTTTTTCTCTCAACTGAGAAAGTGCTTTTTCTCTCAACTGAGAAAGTTATGATGTACATCCTCATCCTCTTGACATTCTACCTACAGGCCTTGCTATTTCAAGTAAAATTAAAGAAAACCTACACATCTCCACCCATGCCTACTCCTTCATTGTTTATTATTCAATGATTCAATGGAATATCATATGAGGGTTTTGTTTCATGCATGCAAGGAATAACGATGGCCTTGTATACTGTGTGTTTCCAAGGATTTAGAGTGAGAATTGTCTTCAAAAACACTCTGCCTAAAGAACCTCATTTTCTGAGGATCTATAAGACATAAGAAAATGATTTCATAGAGCTCCCTCTTTCCCTCTTCCTTTTCTTAAAACTTTGCTCTTCGTTGAGAACTTCATTAAACAAATTTTTATTAACTTCATTTATTTATAAACTTTAATTACTTATAAAGTATGTGCCATAAAAAAATATCATGTGGCAGATTAGTGTTAGGATCGGAGAATTAAGGGCAAACAAGGCAGTTCCTGATATTACAGACCTCAGTACTCTCAGTTAAAGCCTTTGCGGGGCCAGTCCTCATCTAGTTACCCAAATCATTTCAGCAACCCTTAGCTGTTTGAGTTAATATTGAATACATTAAAAAAATAAATACATTGGCTCATAAAACTAAAAATTCAAGAAATCAGGCACAGCTTTCTTCAAGGGGTGAATATCATCAGAGTTCAGCTTTTCTAAATTTCACAGCTCTGACTTTGGCTGTACTGGTTTAATAGTTACACTCCATAAAGGATTTCTCAACAGCTGAAAGTTTAGATAATCTAAAGAAAGAATACAAGCTCTTCTTCTAACAATATCAAAAATAGTTCATTGCTGCTCGTTGGTTTTAAGTAGCTCATAGGCCCATCTCGGAACCAACAGCTCTGGTCATTGTAAATATAATTTTGTGACTGGCCAGACTGTGTGTTCACCCCTGGGGCCATAAGCAAGGTAAAACCCACCAGAAGTAGGTGAGTTGAGAGTTGTGACAGCCATGAAGGTGCACCACTCAGAGCTCTTAGTGAAGGTGCATAATTGACTGACAATCCCAGATGCTGCCCCTTTGGATTTACCACCGCGTCTCTGCTGCGACCATGCTTCACATGTGTTCATCCCAGAGAGGTGCTGAACCCAATGAGGAGCAGGGGGACTAGTGCAGTCCTAGGAGACAGAGGACTCCTTTAATGGGTGGCATTGGCTCAGGTATCCCCTATTGGCTTAGATGAACCTTTTTTAGAATGATGCTATGATCTGAGACTCTTCCTGTTCCATTCCTCTTTCCTCAACCCCATACCATAGGTGCCAAACTGATGACAGTCTGAAAGTTCTACTCGCTTTTTCTCTCACCCTCCTCCAATAAATCTAATGCATGCTTAATCTTGTTTTAGTGTCATCTTCTTGGAGGACCCAGATTAATGCAAGAATGTATATAAAAAGTGGTCTTCCAGTGAAAAATTTGGGTTCTATTGGCAAGAGGGTGGTGTATAGAACCTGTGAGGCAAAAATAATAGATATGAACTCGGGTGTATCTACAAAATGACCTCTCATGTTTTAAATAAACATTTGTTCTCTATATGTTCTTATGAATTTCCTCAAAACATCAAACAATTTTGCTGCATTATGTCTCCCTGAGGTTAAAAGTGCCTTTAAAGAGAGGATTATATGCCTTTGTTTCCCTATAAAACTTTTGCAACCGTAACAATGATAAGCTACAAAATATATGCTCATGAAAAAAGTTTTCAGCTGTCTGGAAGGTCCTCTGGATTAATAAAACACTAAATAACCATTATTTTATCAAAATACCTATGATGAAGAATCCTTTCCAGGTTATAAGGTTATCTTGGCAAGTATTTGATTTACATCTTTCTTACTGCTCACACCTGGAATTTTCTCTGTTGGTTTTGAAATATTGTAAAAATTGTCCCCCCAAAATCCTAGAATATAAAAATATAAAGAAAATTCCCCAATCCTTTCATATCTCTGAAGCATATAGATGAATACACAGTAACCTTTTTTCCATTGGTCTTTTATGCCTCAGACAGTATGAAAGTGAATTCTAAAAACTTATATTTTAAAATCTGTAGTCGACAAAGCAATCTCACCTACATTATCTAGGCATTTGGTAGGGAAAGCAGCTATTTTAGTATATTTTATAAGAAAGAAAATTTAAATAGAGAGAAAGTAAATGACTTGTTCAAAGCCACACAACTAATCCTAGCAGTATGTTCTTCTGACTTCTAGACTTGTAAAGGAAATTACATCACCTCCTCTCAAATTAACATTTTGGGCGCCCACAGGAGGCAACACCCCTTCTACGGGGATTCCCGTGTCAAAATTGGCATTGACTACTGAAGCCTGGAAATTTTAGAAATACTAACATCAGAAAATATTAAACCAGTGAATTTTTTATACCTTAAGTCCTGTTCCTTTGAAGCTTTCTACTTCTGAGCCTGAGCCCTGAATTTTCTCAATCCCGGGTAAGAGAGGACAGACATGTTTCCCTTTAACCAATGTAATGAGATTTATGAATGGGCAAAAGGACAGATTTCTCTAGTACAGTACTTTTCTAATACACCATAGTACAGCAAATACTAAGCCAGAGGTGTGCGTCCCTAGAACAGAACACATGTTTAATATAGAGATGCAAAAGAAAATCTCTACCTATCTGATATAGGAAAATCTGGGGGGAAAAGAGAGGAAGTCTTTTTACTTTGCTGAATCTGAGTTTTTCCTCTGTGAAATGAGCCTATTTTGACCTAGCTTGTCATGAAATAAATTCTATAAAATCTGGATAAGGCATCATACCTACAGTTCTACTTCTTTTTCCTTGGCAATGTTTCGTAATGCTTACTCAATGACCAATTTTGTTATGAACTTTTCACCAGCATACTTCACTCCCATAGATCATTTATACAATACCTAAATAGAAATAAAAAGTAGAGATTTGTTTTTCTACAGTCGATATTTGTTTTTCTACATTAAGTCCTTGAATTTTTTTTTTTAATGAAGTATTTTAGAAAAATTCATTGCCTGGTAGTTTTCAGCTAAAGTCTGTGTCTGAAAGTCATTAGCAGAATGTTCTTACTGTTATGTATTATTCCTGTTCAGACTACTTGTTTTCTACTGAAAATGAATGGGTCAAAGCCACTAATTCCACTGACTGCAGCATTTCTCAGTCAGATCAATGCAGTGCGTTTTTTATGATAGGCACTTAGGCTGCTTCCATATCTTGGCTATTATAAATAATGCTGCTATGAACACTGGGATGCATATGTCTTTTCAAATTCGTGTTTTTGTTTGCTTAGGAGTGGAATTGCTGGATCATATGGTAGTTCTATCTTAATTATTTGAAGAACCTCTACACAGTTTTCCATAGTGGCTATACCAATTTACATTCCCACCAACAGTGAACAAGGGTTCCCTTTTCTCCACATCTTCACCAACACTTGTTATTTCTTGTCTTTTTGATGATAGCCATGTGACTGGTGTGAGGCCAGCATTATCATATACCAATACCAGACAAAGGCACTACAAAAAAAAGAAAATTACAAGCTAATATCCCTGATGAACATATATGCAAAATTCCACAACAAAATATTGGGAAGCCAAATTCAATGATACATAAAAAGGGTCATACATCATGATCAGGTGGGCTTTATTCTAGGGATGCAAGGATGGTTCAATATCCACAAATCAACCAATGTGATACACCACATTAATAAAACAAAGGATAAAAATCACGTGATCTTATCAATAGATGCAGAGAAAGCACCTGACAAAATTTAACATCCTTTCAATAATAAAAACTCTCAAGGAAGGTGGTATAGAGGGAATATACCTTAACAAAATAAAGGTCATTTATGACAAACTCACAGCTAACATCACATTCAATGGTAAAAAGCTGAAAGATTTTCCTCTAATATCAGGAACAAGACTAGGATGCCCACTCTCATCATTTCTTTTTAATATAGTATTGGAAGTCCTAGACACAGCAATCAGATAAGAAAAAGAAATAAAAGGCATACAATTTGGAAGGAAAGAATTTAAACTGTCACTATTTGTAGATGACTTGATACTATATGTAGAAAACCCTGAAAACTCTACCATAGAACTATTAACACTAATAAAATTCAGTAAAGTTGCAGAATGCATTATTTAAAATATGAAGTATGTTGCATTTCTATACATTGATAATGAACTATCAGAAAGAGAAATCAAGAAAGCAATCCCATTTATAACTGCATCAAAAATAACAATAACTAGAAATAAATTTAATCAAAATTGTACTCTGAAAACTATAATACATTAATGAAGGAAATTGAAGACAATACAAATAAATGGAAACAGATCCCTTGTTCATGGATTGGAAGAATGAATATTGTTAATATATCCTTATGTCCTTACTACCCAAAGCAATCTACATAGTAAATGCAATCCCTATCAAAATACCCAAAACATTTTCATAGAACTGGAACAAATCATCCTAAAATGTTTATGGAACCACAAAAGACCCCAAATAGCAAAGCAATCTTGAGAAAAATGAACAAAGCTGGAGGAATCATGCTCCCTGACTTCAGACTACACACTACAAAGCTACAGTAATCAAAACAGTATGTTACTGGCTCAAAAACAGAGATATAGATCAATGGCATAAAGAGCACAGAAATAAATCCACACACTTATGGTCAATTAATCTATGATGAAGGAGGCAAGAATATAAAATGGGGAAAAGACAGTTTGTTCAATAAGTGGTGCTGGGTAAACTGGACAGCTACATGTAAAAGAATGAACAAAGAACATTTTCTCACACCACATACAAAAATAAATTCTCCCTAATAATATGAACCAGCCTGTCATTCACAGGATGTAACAGGTATTCATGATTCTTGTGTTTGCTTATGTTTTTTATTGCACTAGGAATATGTTACTCCTCCATTTTTCACTTGACTCCTATGCCCTCATCTTTAAAGACTCACAGCAGTTGCCATCCTTTCCAGAATATTTTCCCTGAATCTTAGATTGGGACTAAATATGCTTCTTCTGGTCTCCTTACGTACAGTTTTCAAGAGAATTGTTTTATCCTAGATGTTATGTTTATAAAATCTTCCTCCCCAATTAGACTGTAAGCTACCCGAGGGCAAGAATTTTGCTATTTCATGTGTGTCATCCTACCACTGCCAGGGGTAGTGTCTATGATAATATAGAATTTCAAAAAAAAACCATTATTTGAACATATATTGAACTTTCTAAAGTAAACTATCTGAGTCCATGATGGACTAGAGATTAAGTCTCAGCCAATTTCAGGCTTTTCTTGTACTATATTTTGGGTTCGAACCTTGGCTTTACGATTTGCTAGATGTATGATGGTAACCAGATTACATGTCTCTCATTACCTCAGTTTTCTCATTTGTAAAAGGGGGATGAATATAGGACCTATTTCAAATGGTTGTTTAAGGACTGAATGAGGTAAAACATGGACAACACAGAATTGTGGCTAAAACACAAAAAAAATCTTGCTTTTTAAAAAAATTCATGATGCTACATAATTGAAAGATAATCAAAAGTTATTCTAACTAGGACCCAGCAGACTTAGTTTATAATCTTGAATCTTTTATTAATTTGGGATATTTTCTTACCCTCAGTTGTCTCTTCTATAGAATATTAGAAGCCATTGTTGACCTATCTCTTCCACTTTAACTGTTTTGTAAAGATCAAATATTATTAACAGTACTAATTATAGTTGTCATATATTGATGCCTTCCTGTAGGTCAAATACCATGGGAAAGGTTTTCCTGACATTATTTAATTTTATCTTCATAAAGATTATATTGGCTAGGTATTATTATTTAACTTTTATGGAAGAAAAACTGAGACTTAAATAGTTCTATCAACTTGTCCAAAGCCAGAGAGTTGATAAGTTGTAGGTTAATATTTAAACCCATGTCTCTGACTCCAAAATCCATCCCCTGAATCACTGTCCGAAGATAAAATATTTAAAAATATAAGATTCTACATAAAGCAATATGATGATTGTTATTTATCAACACTATTAATAGTTGCCAGTTTCAGTGATCATCATTCTGGTTTCATTCTTATAAACTAGAAAGGTTGCCATAATTCCATTTTCAGCAACAAAAAATGATTCTAAGCATGTTCTGTGAGTGAAACATTGGATACCAGTTTTAAGGAAATTAAAAAAAATTATGACAGTATCAGGTGCTTCAAATTGCATATATTCAAGTTGAAACATTATTAAAAATGTATCACTAATCAAAGGTTTTTTAGACCTGTATGCCAACAAGTACAAGGCCACTACATTTATCATTTTTATATTCTAAAGATGATAACGTTTTCCTTTCCCTTTTTTTGCCTCATCTTTTTAATATAACTCTTAAATGGGACCTACATGAAATCTGGACCTATGATTGTCACCATTTTACCCTTGGTCTTTCAAGAGAAAAGAATAAAGGATATTCTGGCATTACCCAACTTTCAGGGATTGCTAGGTCAAGAAGTTACTAACAAAAATCATTTGAATTAATTTTTTTTTCTTTTTTCATACACGGGATTTTTTATTCCTAGAATATCCTTCCTTAGATATTAGCTCTACAGGATGAGTGCTTAAGTGTTCTGAAAATATTCACCACCTGCTTCAAAAGATGCTAATGGGAGAAAATGAATACAAATGTTTTATAATTAGAAGACTGTGGCTCACTGGAAAGGGGACATATAAACCCAAAAAGGGAAGTGGAAAACTTATGTATCAATGCAGGTTTTAAGACAAAATCTTTTTTTTTTTTTTGTAGTGGATACAAAACGAGGCAAAGATACATATTTTTAACTTTAAAATTAAATTATCCTGGTAATGAAAAAAAAAAGGTTTTTTGTATTATTTGCTTACATACATTAAGACATAAGAATGGTGAGGGGTTGAGTTATTGCTGTAACTGCCACATATTTTTTAGACCAGAATGTCTACTGAGGTATACCTATTAGAAGTATTATGTATGCCTCTCTATATGTATTATGTATGCCTATTATGTATGTCTCTCTATACTAGTTTTCTCAATGAGTCACCTAAAGTACAGACATCAAGGGCTGAAGTTCCAGAGCTAATAAGTGGCAAAGTCAGGGTTTGAATAAATCATTCAGGCTCCTTAATCCATAAAATTTCCTTCTATGCCACGCTGCTTACATCAAGTTTTTAATAACTTTATATATTTCCTATTGATTTGTTTTTCATTCTTGGGGCTGTACTATGAATGGGCACAGAATAGAAGAACTAGAATGAGAAATTTATAGATTGGATCTAGTGAAACTATTAGGTCACATGAGTCAAAGCAAAAAGAGAGGAGACAGGTATGTGCCTTGTGTATGGGCAATCAGAGGCCGAGGCCCACTGGATTATATAGCAGGAATCATTAATCTGAGCCAGGAGACTGGAGGATTGAAGAGAGAGCAGGAAAGCTGAAGCAAAATGCAGTCTATGGCTTTGCGACTATAAGCATTCCCTGGGAATCTGTTATAAATGCATAATTTCAGGCCCCAATGCAGACTCACAGAATCAGAATTAAAGTTTGAGAAGCAGTAGAATATGGCTCTAGACAACAAAATTTCAAATAGACATAAAAGTCTTAATAATAAGCAACAGCTCTCTGAAGAAATAATAAGTAGACAGCAAGAATGGGCAGTGATACAAGGTAGCATTTCTTGTATATGCTTTAACTACCTGTAGAACCAGTATCAGATTGAAATTGGCATGCTTTCAACTTAAAATCAATTTAAAAGACTTGCTCTCAAATAATTTTTTCTCCTGAGGAGAGTCAAAGTTTAAAAGCAAAAAAAAAATCTACAATATAAATCTTCTCAAAACTCTGGCCATCTTCCCCTTTGATCACCCTTTTCCACTTATAGTTTTGTGAGTAACTGACTTCTGTGACTTCTGTGTATATCTGGCAGAGGAAAAAATCCCCTTCACTTTTGAATAGTTTGGTATAATGCCTGTTAAAGTGGAAAAAGCAATCAACTATTTCTTTTGATTACTTGCAATTTGGTAGCCAATTTTATTACAAGCCCAACATGAGACACACCAGGCAGCCCTGTTTGCTGACTGTATCAATTATTTTTCAAATTGTTCAACACATTTCAAAGTCTCAGCATATAAATTCCTTGCTTCTTTTTTCTACATAAGGGTGAGGAAAGGGTACATAAATCTTTAGGAAATGAGGCCCTTGAAACAGTCAGAATAATGTTATTGTCAATATACTAAAAGTTGCCTTAACACTTCTGTAAAATTCTTATAAAAGGAAAAATGTCTTTAATAAATGCAGTGACCGATATAAATATAAGATTATACATACGTTTTCAAATGTTCTAAATAAAAGGCTTTATGCAGAACTTCACTAATTCATTTGTTCTCTGTAATGAGGGAATCCAGCTATTTCATTAGTATAATTTTATTGCTGACCCATCAAAGGAAAAGAAAGTACTGAATGTTGGAATTATTTTAGCTCTCTAGTCTTCATCAAGGAAGGAATTCAAAATAGTGCCATTTCAGAAGTGCTGGTCTTTCAGTAATAACCATTTTGAGCTGACATGACTTAAATAGTTCCATTTTTGGTCCAGATGCCTTTTTGAAAAGAAAACAAAACAAAACCCAGGAACTTAGAAAAAGTGTTAAAGAAACATTTTACGCTCAAATGAAGAGTCTGCCCATAGATATGCAAACAAGCAAGGATTATAGTCGAGTTTTGATGCCCAGATAAAACAATGTCCAGGTGGTCAAAATGATCCAGTGATTAGAAGGATCTAGATTTTTGTTCTAAAATGTAAATCCATGGCAAACATAAGGAAAATGTAGCATTTATATAGGAGTTAACATATATTAACTCGTAAGTCTCACCATGAGTTTGGTAACATTGGTATCTCCATTGTACAGTTGGGGAAACTCTAGCTGCCTTTGCTTCCCAGGACTCCCAGAGCTCTCTTAGACTGAGAGAGACAGCTGGAGTCTACCTGGGGGAATCCTCCTTATGCGACAGCTGGGGCAATCGAAAGGCTTAACGCATTTGTTTTATGACTATCAAGGAACATTGTCCTTTGTTACCTGACATCCAGTGTCTTGAAAACTGTTGTTTCATATATTTTGTCAGTTTCGTTATTTTAGGTGAAAGGATAAACCACATCCCTGTCACTTCCTCTTGGCTGGAAGTGGGAAGTCTCTTATTAACATCTAAATGAGATGGTATCACTCCTCCGCTTAAAAATCTTCACTTCCCATTTCATTCAGTAACAGCCGAAGTCCTAATGCAGGTCTACAAGTCCTTATGTTAACTGGGTCCTGTTACCATTCAGAACTCACTTTACTACTACTCTCCCATTCATGTAGCTCTAGCCACAATGAGTCCCTTGCCTTTTGCTAAATAAGTTAGGTAGGTTCTCTTCTCAGGACTTTGCCCTTGATGTTTCCTCCGTCTGGTGTTCTTTCCCTAGATAATCACATGGCTGGCTCTTCAAATATTACATTCTCATCATGGAATGCTGTGGTCATGCTATCTAACCTTACAACCTAATCTGAAGCTCCTTATTCCCCCATTCCTTCATTTTTCGTCTTAGCACTTATTACTCTATATACTATATATATTTAACTTTTCTAAACATCTTATTGTATCAAGTCTAATCCTGGCTTGTCTTTTACACATGCTACATTCTAAGCCAGGTATATTTATTTTTTTCATTTCATTTGTATTCTGGTAATGTGGTAAGAATTTAAGTGGTAACTGTAATGACTAAAAAAGTCAATAGAAGTCAAACTTTAACACAATGCAATCTCAATTCTTTCCAAAAAAGCGGAGTAGATACTTCATTCAGTAGGTTAAAGAATTTTGATTATTTTATCCATTGGGACTTGTACGTATGTGTTAAATTAACTATATGGCAATCTCTTACCATTCTCTGAATAAAATAACAGTAGGGAATTACAACAAAGATAACTTAAAAGCTCCCGAACTATACAAAAACCTATTCCCTTCTTCACGTAAAGGTATATTTGCTTTCAGATATCCATGTAAATCAGATTTAATTTAATGCATTTTTAGGTTTTCATAAAATCAGCTCAGTTTAAGAAACTACTATGACATGAAATTTACTTTTCAGATAGAGCAAGAAAAGTAGCAGTACTCTAGAGTACCATACTATGGTTTATATCTGACAAAGAGCAATCATTCAGCTACTCGTATTTTCATCAAGTCTATTTGTACTTTTGGCTGCAATCGGAATCCAGCAATAATTCTGGCAGTATGACAAGCTAAGAATGGAGTTTCTTAACTTAATCTCCCTTAAGAGATTAAGAAACCTTAATCTCCCAAAAGTTGAACAGAAATAAGTACCTAAAATAACATGTCTAAAACATTTCTTGAGATAATGACATAGCACTTCAGAAAACAGAATGGGCCTATCAAATCAGACCAGGTACTGAACACCAGTCTAAGTAAATATAGTCTATTACACCCACATCAGACTGGGTTAAACCTAGAATGAACACATACGTCTCAGAGTGCTCTTCATACTCAGTGTGATTTGTAAAGGCATAGAGATTCAGATAAAATTGCCACGCTTACTGCCATGTCTATGCAACGGCTTTTCCCATTGTCCAGGTAAAAGTGCCAAATATGTGCCCGTAAGATTAAAAACAAAAAAAGCAAAAAATCTTAGTAAGGTGGGAAATGGGGTGGAGGAAAAAAAAGTAGAAGACAGTGCAAATAGACCTTGAACTGTATACTGGAAACAGCAAATGACTACTCTGTGATATTAAAATATCCTATTTTTTAAGGAGAGAATTATTATTTTATTTAGTAAATTAAATTTCAAAGCAAAGGGTTAAAGAAAATACAATAATCAAATATTAATAGTCTGGAGTTTAAGATCTTATTTTGTAGTAATGATTTAGATGATTAATCAGAGTGTTTTTGTTGTTCTTGTTGTTTTAAACAATATTAGTTATAGAGCTCAATTAAGGGCAAGAAGTTTGCTTCAGAGGTCACCCATGAAATATTTGCCATTGAACGTGTCAAATAATTTTGTTGGAAGAAAATCAAACTATAGGATACTCCCAAGGGTCCAATATGTTGTACCGTGAGCTTTATTTCACACTGTTACATAATCTTGATGCTTACTTCAACAGCTTCAAGAAACATTTGTGATACTGATATGTAAACAGAGGTCTAGCGCCCTTGCTTCCTCTGGTTTCTTCCCACCCAGTTCTCTGTCCAGGGTGCACACTCCTTGTAACGGCATATGATGCAAGAACCCCAGACAGCATTAGACAAGGCTGAAGGGAGGCCTGACTTGGGCGAGAGGGCTTGATTTCTTTTCACGCCACCCTTCTTTTGCAGCTTTATTTTTTGACCCTGAAGAGAATTTATCTGGAGTTTCATGAGCAACAAGAGTATACTTCCATTTCATGCCCACAGTGAGATCAGGCAGTGATTTCCACATCAGAGCTCGCAACAGAAATGTTGGTTGTATCCTGCCCCCAGATCTCAGTGACCCTTTTGAAATGCTCAGAAGAATTAGTTCTGTGCAGAAAGAACCACGTGATGGGAAGGTGCTGAGATTTGGACAAACACGGAGTGCTTGGAGGGGCTGGAGCACAGGGTTCATAACTGGAGGGCAGGGGAGGTGGGGGGAGGGCAGGGCAGAGTACATGAGGCTGCACAGACAGATGGCAGCTGGGCTGTGGACCTTTGAATGCCAGGCTGCTCCACAGGTAGCAGGAAGCCATGACCAGTCTTTGAAGAGATGAGTGTTAGGGTGCGTTTTAAGATGATCATCACTCTGGGAGTAGTGGGCTAGATGAAATCACAAGGCAGAGATTTGAGACCATTTTGGTAACATTCCTTTAAGCCAGGATAAAAATGTATATGGTAGTGAACACTTATATGCAGCTTCTAGGTGCCAGGCCCTGTTCTAAGCACTTACATGAAGTAATTCATTTATTCCTCACAACAACTCTATGAGATAAATGCTATCATCCCCACTTTACAGTTAAGAAACAGGCCCAGAAAGGATAAGTGACATTTTAAAGGTGACACAGTGAACACATGGTGATGGAAGGATTTGAAAATGGGCAGTCCAGACCCATGGGCCATGCTCAGAACCAAAATAAGTGTAAGTCACAGGCTAAGATCTAGACCAGGGTTCAGCAAACTTCTTCAATACAGTCAATATTTTAGATTTTGAAGACTATACAGTCTTTGTCACAAATACTCAGCTCTACTTTGTACTGTGAAAGGTGGCATAGATAATATGTAAACAAATTACAGAGACAAATGTGAATTTCATATAATTTTCTTGTGTTATTAAATACCTTGCTTTTTATTTTTCTCTACCATTTAAAAATGTTAAAAACCTTTTTGGATATCAACAAACTGATTTTAAAGTTTATATGGAGAGGCCAAAGACCCAGAATAGCCAACAGAATATCGGAGGAGAAGAACAAAGTCGGAGGACTGACACTGACCAACTTCAAAAGTTACTATAAAGCTATGGGGTGATACTGGCAGGATAATAGAAACATAGATCCATGGAACAAGAGCAAGCGCCCAGCCATAGTCCCACATAGAGTCAACTGCTCTTTGACAAGAGTGCAAAGGCAGCAAAATGGAGAAAAGACAGTCTTTTCAATGAATGATACTGGAATAACTAGATGTCCACATGAAAAAAATCAATGTAAAAATCATTCTTAGCTCACAGGTCATACAAAAAGAGGTAGAAGGCTGGATTGGGCCCATGGGCCACTGCTTGTGAGCCAATGTCTGATCTAGACACTATTTTTTTTAATAATTTTTATTGGAGTATAGTTGCTTTACAATGTTGTGTTAGTTTCTACTGTACAGCAAAGTGAATCAACTATACATACACATATATCCCCTCTTTTTTGGATTTCCTTCCCATTTAGGTCACCACAGAGCACTGAGTAGAGTTCCCTGAGCTATACAGTAGGTTCTCATTTAGTTATCTATTTTATATACAGTATCAATAGTGTATATATGTCATTCCCAATCTCCCAATTCATTCTGCCCCCCTGATCTAGACACTACTGAAAACAGGTCATCAAGGTGAAATGCGAAGATGGCATCTCTGGTGATCAGCAATAGCTCTTAGCCCTGGGCATCCCAGATGGGAGCCTGGGATCTACCTCTAGATTACCACGCTGGTTGCTGCTGCCACAGCTCCTCACTGGGCTTTGCCAGCACCTTCACAAATAGAAGAACACAGGTGCTAGAGTGACTCTCCCCTGGTATTTGAGAAATGTCTCACTCAGCACATCTCCTGGTCCTCCAGGCTTCATGCCTGAGAAATAAAAAGTTGCTCCTCAAAGAAAACTTTTTGTTTCTGCTGAAAATAGCAGTTTTCTTTAAAAAAATTAAAAAAGATTTTTATGATCATGGATATGCTCGTACTCTATAATTTATATATTTCTAAAAATTGAAAAATATAAGCAGAAGATCTAGCCCAGTGCCTGAACAAAGTGTATACTGAAATACGTTAATTTTGATGAAAGATGTTGTTTTATTGTCAATCCAGAGACAAAACCTTACAAAATCTATGGGATATAGCAAAAGCAGTTGTTAGAGGGAAGTTCATAACGACACAGGCCTTCCTCAAAAAACCAGAAAAATCTCAAATTAGCAACCTAACCTACCACTTAAAAGAACTAGAAAAAGAACAAACAAAACCCAAAGTCAGCAGAAGGAAGGAAATAAAAAATATCAGAGAGGAAATAAAATAGAGATAAAAAACAATAGAAAAGATCAATAAAACCCAGAGCTGGTATTTTGAAAAGGATAAACAAAATCAACAAACCTCTACCTAGAGTCACCAAGAAGAAAAGAGAGTGGACCCAAATAAACAAAGAGGAGAAATAGCAACAATACCGTAGAAATATAAAATATCATAAGAAAATACTTTGAGCAGTTATATGCCCACAAATTGGACAACACAGAAGAAATGGACAAGTTTCTAGAAACATACTGCCTGCCAAAAATTGAGTCAAGAAGAAACAGATAATTTGAACAGATCAGTCACTAGAAGTTAAATAGAATCTGTTAAAAAAGAAAAAAAGAATCCCTGTAAACAAAAGTCCCGGAGCAGATGGCTTCACTAGGAATTTCTACAAAACACACAAAGAACTTATACTGATCCTTCTTTAACTCTTCCCTAACTCTAATGACTCCCAAGATCATTCTATGAAGCCACCATCACCCTGATACCAAAACCAGACAAAAACACTACAAGAAAAGATTACAGGCCTGTATTTTTGATGAATATAGATGCAAGAATCCTCAATAAAATGTGAGCAAACCAAATCCAACGATACATAAAAAGGATCATACGCCATGATCAAGTTGGATTCATTCAAGGATCACAAAGATAGTTCAATGTATGCAAATCAATGTGATACACCACATTAACAAAAGAAAAGACAGAAGCCACAAAAGACAGAAGCCATATGATCGTCTCAATAGATGCAGAAAAATCATTTGATAAAACTCAACATCCATTCATAATAAAAACACTCACCAAAGTGGGTATAGAGGGAACGTATCTCAACATAATAAAAGTCATTTTAGGACAAACCCATAGCCAACATAGTAACAGTGAAAAGATGAAAGCTTTCCCACTAAATTCTGGAACAAGACAAGGATGCCCACTCCCACCACTTCTATTCAACATAGTATTGGAAGTCCTAGCAACAGCAATCAGACAAGAAAAAGAAATAAAAGGTATCCAAATTGGAAAGGAAGAGGTAAAACTGTCATTATATGCAGAGGACATGATATTCTATATAGAAAACCCTAAAGATGCCCCACAAAAACTAGTAGAACTAATAAATGTATTCAGCAGCGTAGCAGGATACGACTAATGTACAGAAATCTGTTGTATTTCTTTACACTAACAATGAAATATCAGAAAAAGAAAGCTAAAAAATTCCATTTAAAAACATGTCAAAAAAAAAAACAAAAAACCTAGGAATAAACTTAACTGAGGAGGTGAAAGACTTATATGCTGAGAACTATAAAACACTGATAAAGGAAACTGAAGGTAATTCAAAGAAATGGAAAGATATCCCATGCTCTTGGATTGGAAGAATTAATATTAATAAAATGGCCATACCACCCAAAGCAATCTATAGATTTAGTCTAATCCCTATCAAATTACCTATGAAATTTTTCACAGAACTAGAACAAATAATACTAAAATTTATATGGAAACACAGAAGACCCCAAATTACTAAAGCAATCCTGAGGAAAAAGAACAAAGCAGGAGGCATAACCCTCCCAGACTTCAGACATTTCTACAGAGCTCCCATAATAAAAACAGCATGGTATTGGCACAAAATCAGATCTATAGACCAATGGAACAGAATACAGAGCCAGAAAGAAACCCATACCCCTACGGTCAATTAATCTTTGACAAAGGAGGCAGAATATACAATGAAGAAAAGACAGTCTCTTCAGCAAGTGTTGTTAGGAAAACCAGACAGCCTCATGAAAATCAATGAAATTAGAACCCTCCCTCACACCATATACTGATACCAAAATAAACCCAAAATGGTTTAAAGACCTAAATATAAGACATGACACCATGATACTCCTAGAAGAGAACATAGGCAAAACATTCTTTGACATAAATCATAGTAATACTTTTTTAGATCAGTTTCTCAAGGCAAAAGAAATAAAAGCAAAAATAAACAAATGAAACCCAGTTAAACTTAAAAGCTTTTGCATAGCAAAGGAAAAGAAACCTTGAACAAAACAAAACAAAAAGACAACCTATGGAATGAGATAAAATATCATTGAGAACAATGTGACTGGCAAGGGATTAATTTCCAAAATATACAAACAGCTCTTACAACTCAATATCACAAAAACAAACAGCTTAATCAAAAAATGGGCAGAACAGCTAAATAAATATTTCTCCAAAGAAGATATACAGATAACCAACAGGCACTTGAAAAAATGCTCAACATCGCTAATCATTAGAGGAATGCAAATCAACACCACAATGAGGTATCACCTCACACCAGGCAGAATGGTTACCACCAAAATGTCTAAAAATAATAAATGCTGGACTTCCCTGGTGGCGCAGGGGCCAATGCAGGGGACACAGGTTTGAGCCCTGGCCAGGAAGATCCCACATGCCATGGACCAACTAAGCCTGTGCACCACAACTGCTGATCCTGGGCTCTAGAGCCTGTGAGCCACAACTACTGAGCCCACGTGCCACAACTACTGAAGCCCACGCTCCTAGAGCCCGTGCTCCACAATAAGAGAAGCCACCACAATGAGAAGTCTGTGCACCGCAATAAAGAGTAGCCCCTGCTCGCCGCCAACTAGAGAAAGCCTGTGCATAGCAACAAAGATCCAATGCAGACAAAAAATAAAATAAAAAATCTCTCGCCTTTAAAAATAATAATAATAATAAATGCTGGAGAGGGTGTGGAGAAAAGGGAACCCTCTTACACTGTTGGTGGAAATGTAAATTGGTGGAACCACTATGGAAAACAGCACGGAGTTTCCTTAAAAAGCTAAAAATACAGGTAACATATGATCCAGCAATACTGCTACTGGGCATATATCCAGAAAAGATGAAAATTCTAATTCAAAAAAGATACACACAAAAAGATACATACAGCCCAATATTCACAGCAGCTCTATTTAAAATAGCCAAGCATGGAAGCAACCTAAATGTCCATCAACAGATCAATGGAATATTACTCAGCCATAAAAAGAATGAAATATTGCCATTTGCTGCAATGTGGACGAACCTAGAGAATATCATACTAAGTGAAGTCAGACAGAGAAAGAAAAATATTATATGACATCACTTATATGTGGAATCTATAAAATAACATAAATGAATCTATTTACAAAACAGAAACAGACTCACAGACATAGAAAACAAACTTACAGTTACCAAAGGAGAAAGGTGGGTGGGAGGGATAAATTAGGAGTATGCGATTAACAGGCACACATAACTAGATAAGCAACAAGGATCTACTGTATAATACAGGGAACAATATTCAATATCTGGTAATAACCTATAATAGAAAATAGTATTAAAAACATATATATATATATATATATATATATACACACCTGAATATATATTCATATATATGTATATATAAAACTGGATATGTCTGCTGTACACCTGAAAGTAACACAATATTGTAAATCAACTACAATTAAAAAAATAGAAAGTAAAGTTATTTGGATTTGGAAAAACATTGGAAAAGGGCAAATACCGGGATAGAGAAGTTTAGAGTGGGGTTACCAAAGTGAAGGCGTATGATGTTTAATATGAGAGCAGTGAAGAGATGTAAGGAGAAACTCTGAGGAAAAAGTTACTATGAATGGGAAAAGTTACTCAGAGAGAAGGTGTGAAAGGAAATTTGGCGTATTTCAAAAGCTTGCCAGTGTTAACATTTTTCTGAACTGGAATGACTCTTTTTCTCTGAATTTTAGATAATTAATTACAGATAGTAAGAGTCCTTGAGGCATCCTGGACTTTTCAACTGACTTGGAATCAGAAATCAGAGATAAAGTTTATTTTGGTAAAAGTCTCTAAAGCTCTGATTTAAACAAATTTGGAATGAATTGGAACTATCATATCCCTCACACTTTACAAGGAACTTGGGGTTTTTCATTCCTGAAAAGTTTTGTCAGGTTGAAAACCTTTTTATAATACAAAGCCATCAATCTTGGAAAAATTAAGTCCCAGTTTAACAAATTTTGTACTTGTCAGATCAAGTCATTTTTATATAATTTCCCTCCTCAAAATATTCATAAGATCAGCCATAAACTGAACCTGTGTCAACTTGGTGTAACAGAAATGAGCACTGTATTAGGAATCAGAAAATCAAGAGAATCAAGAATCAAGATTCTTGTTTCACTCTGCCACTAACTTTTCATATGTCTTTAAGAAGTCACTTAATATTTCTTAATCAAATTTTTTATGTATAAATTATACTTTCTAAGGTTTGTTCCAAGTCAAAAATGTAATATTTTACTAAACTTATAATCTACGCCTTTTATTATACCTCGAAATCACTTTCTTTTATTTCTTTGTACCTTTCTTCTTTTCCTTAATTTCTCAAGTATTGAATGACCATCATTGCTTGCTTCAGAGCTTTTGGTAGAGATGTCTTAGATACATTTTTCTAGATTCCACATATATGCGTTAATATACGATATTTATTTTCTCTTTCTGACTTACTTTGAGATGTAGACACAGAGAATGGACTTGTGGACATGGAGTCGGGGGAAGGGGGAATGGGATGAATTGGGAGATTGGGATTGACATATATACACTACCATGTGTAAAACAGATAGCTAGTGGGAACCTGCTGTACAGCACAGGGAGCTCAGCTCGGTGCTCTGTGATGACCTAGATGGGTGGGTTGGGGGATGGGGGTGGGAGGAAGGTCCAAGAGAGAGGGGATATATGTATACATATAGCTGATTCACTTCACTGTATAGCAGAAACTAACACAACATTGTAAAGCAAACTATACTCCAATTAAAAAAAAAAAAAGATGTCCGAGATACAAACAGAGGCTACAAATTGTATCCACTCTAAACCTTAATTCAGTACAAAGCCTACTTCTTTAAGGAAATTTTCCCTTATGATCAAAATCCATTGTATAACATGTAATTTTCCATATTTATTTATCAATCAAATGTGAACAAGGCCTACTATGTAGCAGACACTTTGCTACCCATTGGGAATATAATAATGCAGACCCCTTCTACATAAAGTTCAGTCTAGTGTGGAAGTCAAATATATAAAATCACTATTTAATAATGTGATAACACATGCTTGAAAGAAACTGAAGAGGGAATCTAATCATTTTGAATTAGTTCAAAAGGGGTTAGAGTTGATTAGAAAATGTGATGGGGAAACTCAGGCCTAAATGACACATGAACCAGCCAAAGAAAACTGAAGATGGATATGAGACAATAAACAGGCTAGATAGTGAGAGTAGCGAGAAAAGCATCACACCATCACAGATGGAGGGTTAAGGGATTATAAACAGACATCCTAGAGACATAAGGGAGCATGGGGTGTTTGGAAGAAGAGAAGAAAGTTTAAGGGAAAAGTATAGGGGGATGATGATTGGAGATGTAAGCAGGAAGAAGATTATGCATAATCTAATGATTTTGCACTTTAGAAAGATTCTTTTGAATACTGTGTGAATGGTTTATTAAATTAGAAAAATCAAGTTAGAGGGATCAGTTATTAGATTCTTGATCCAGTTTTATATTAATTTTATTTTTCATCTTGTGATACATGTTACTAGAAAACTAAAAAAAAAAATCTGCAGATATTTATAACCACTAGTATGCTGCTGTGCTCAACAGGTAATCTATAAACACTCATGAATAGAAATGTGCTATAAAATTTATTTAAGATCATGGTATTATATTTTAAGCATAACTTTTTCTTTAATAAACCTTTTATTTTGGAGTAATTTAAGATTCACAGAAAAGTTAAAATGATAGTATAGAGTGTCTCCATATATTCCTTACTCAGTTTCCCCTAACGTTATCATCTTATATAAGCACAGCTTAAGCACTGTTTTGATTGCAGAAAAGGTATTATTCTATTCAATTGATGGCTGTTATTTATTATGAGTTGGAACTGACTCTTGGTTAATTAATTCAAAACTAATAAAATATTTAAATAGATATTTACAAAGAAGTGATACAAATTCATATATTAGCATTGATTCAGAAGATATCATCTTTAAAATGATGGCTGTCACATTTTACACTACAGCAACATCAACATTATTAAAATAGATGTATTACAACCTCAGTCATAACATGACACACAATCTAGTAAATCTTTGTCTATAACTTTTACTAGAAAATTTGGTTTCCCAATAACCATAATATCTGTATTTTATAGTCTCAGGTTTGTACAATGAGAGATAATTAAACTATTCTACCAAACCCTGAAATTCTGCGGATGTTACCTGATACACTTTCATATCCCAATACTCCATATTTCATTAAGAGAAAGATCTTAGTTACTAAATTTTTTAAATTTGTTCTTAACATTAGCACAGATTTTCATTCAATTTGGCAAACATGTTCTAATCATCTATTATTCTGAGCACAGGGAACTATTAAATGAACAAAATATGTTCTTAGACAAGATCATGGATTAGAAGCCCATGTCTAAGTTACTATAAAATGGTACAGAAGAAAAAGCCCTTGGATATTGAAGGTTTTAGCTAAATTCCCAGAAATGCCAATTATTAATTGTGACCTTGGGTAAATCATATAATCTTTCTTGCACTTAATAAGTACCCAATAAAAGTTCTTTTCTAGCTACCTTTTCCCCTCTTTCTTTCTACTATCCCTTCTTATCTTCATCTATTGATCTATTATCCTAAATATTCAAGATTCTAAATCTGAATATTAAGAAAAATCTTAATACAGCTACCTTCATATCATTGACTCCCAGTAAGAGTTGTTATCTGTACTATATGACAGTGATTTCTGAAGACATCACAATTAACAAGGGAAAAATAATGAACTTCAGGAAGTAATTGGTAACTGGATATATTAGTTTAAAAAATGCTATTTTCATCTCTTTTCTAATTAGGTCACAACAAAATAATTTTTGAAGAATGTGTCCAGGACATCTTCAGAGATGGCATTATATGAGGACAGATATTTAGTTATCTTGGAAAAGTTAAGCAGAACTCACCACCCGAAGGTCACTGAGACAATATATAAACAAATTTATTAACCAGACCAATACCCTTTACAAAGAACATAAAAGTCTTACTGAGTATTTACACACAAAAAGCATTATTTATGTAAAGCTTGCACAGCAAGAAGATCTTTTTAGGGGCCTTCAAAGAGAACCATTAATTAAAATATAGCGGCACAATGACAAAATGTTAACACTTTGACAATTTGAAATATAGATATTCTTATAGAACTAGGGAATGCGTTTTCACATGGTTGTTTTATTAGCTTTATTTCCTAATAATGGCTAGAGGAAAAAGTTTGATAATATGAGAATATGGAGAAATGGAAATGCATACTTCAGGGCATGAGAAAATATTGTCGAACCTGGTGGCAACATTTACTATCCCAGTAGAAATAGCTTCCGTTCAAGTAATGTGCAATCAGCCCTCCTACTATGAATGACAAATATTGAAAAAAAATAAGTAGAAAGCTGAAAACCTATAACAATAATCTTAGAAAATATCTAGGTCTCATAAACATTAATTCTAGAGCAGAAATCTTTAATAAGATCACAAGAAACTGAATTAGCAGAGCTGAGCCACATTCTGTATTTAATCACTGGTAGCAAAATAGAAAAATAGAACTTTTTAAATAACTCATTTTCCTCTTATTATTGGAATGTCTTCTGGGGGTATTCTGCAAGTCCCACTGGAAACTTATTTGTTGTTAGGGAAGATTAATGATGTGTGGTAAAATTTTTATCTCATATAGAGTGTTGATATAGTTAGAGCAAGCACCACCATGCACTAAACAAACAGAACAGAAAAATAAATCCGGTCTTGTGACCATCTGTCCACCAATCTGCCATCTATAAGAATTATTGCTCTTTATTTCATATCAGCGTATTATTTTTCAAATACAACATTCTTAAGAATTGTCAGTTCTTTAAATTACATTTAATGGATGGATGGTAGGATAATGGTAGTAATGCAACCAACAACAGATTGGTTTATAGCCTTATATTGTGCATGTAAGTTAAATTAAAAATTAAAAGCCAGAACCTCAGGCCAGACCCTAAACTGACGAACAAAGGAAACTATAATTCCAAGTAGCTAGTATTATAAAATGTATTCTACCTCTTAGAATTTTACCTGAATTGGTAATTAATATGGATTTTGGAGAAACTTTCATAATATTATTGACCTTGAATACCACTACCCTTTCTTAGATACTCTTCATATATTTTGTTCAGGTTATTTTCTTGGGCACACTGAAGTAGATATTTGTCATACTTTTCTGAAGTATATTTATATTTTAAGCCCTTTTTCTATGTTCAGAGAATTTCCCATATTATCAGGAAGAATACTCATCATAATATAGAGCCTGTAAATTCCAGCTATGCATTTGCCAAATCTCTTGTAGCAGAGCATAAGCATACCTTTTGGGAATTGTCATTTAGGTACAACCACCTCAAGCTCTGGATCAAAAGCTAGTTCTGTG
Organism: Tursiops truncatus; assembly: GCF_011762595.2. NCBI lineage: Eukaryota > Metazoa > Chordata > Mammalia > Artiodactyla > Delphinidae > Tursiops > Tursiops truncatus. The sequence continues at coordinate 88,192,797 of NC_047040.1, read as the reverse complement.
AAGAAGTAGGAAGAGCATGGATTCCATTCTGGCGAGAGTTATGTTATTTGAGGCAGATACACCTGGCTTCCAAAGATTACAATGGTAGCAGTCCATTGGTTTGTCCTTAACGGCAGAAAGCAGTATCTAGTGTTGGTTACGCAAACTGTGTGTGTCCCTGTGGTAACAGTGATAAATCTTCAGGGGACCAGTTCTGTGGTATGATTTGAGGCATTCTTTGCAGCTGCATGACCTTCAAGCATGATTCTCTGCTCCTCTTAGAAATACTTGGAAATACCACGTGTACTTTTAATAATTTTTCTGTTGAAATTATCCAGAATTGTTTCAGTTGGCTTTCAAGTAAAAACTGTGAATGATATTAAAGCTGATTGCAGTGATTAATGAGAATTTCAGATTGTCTCACTTTGAGAAGCAGGTGAAAATATGTTAAGTATGAAGAGATACATTCCAGATGTACAGGGAAAAGTCTGTGTAGGGCCAGAGGGATGGACAGTGGCAGATATTCTGGTTTGCAGTCAAAACAGCTATTTCTTTGTTCTACACTTGACCCAAAAGTTTTTTTCTCATAATCACAACCCATTTTCAAATACAGAGGTTAAAAACACCAAATATTAATATTTGCTTCACCAGCCTCCTTTTCAGTGGCATGGTGAGAAATAATCATTTGGCCCAATCCAAAGAATTAGACATGATGGGAAATATGTCTTCACCTTTTGGTAAAGCTTTTCCTCCTTAGTAGAAAGAGGCCTTTGAAAAGAAATATCTGTTGTCTTTGCACAGTTACTTTTGTTTAAAATGTGATTCCTGAAACTACAGCCACCGTCTTAAAACTGTAAGAAGTCAAACCTGAGAAACAAGCCATGAATAAATCCTGAAACCACACTGCTTTCAGAATCATGATACTGAGAAATGACAAATACCCTACTGTATAACAGAGTTTTGTGTATCCTGTAACTTGCAGCTGAAAACAATGTTAAATGATATTCACAGACAACAAAGAAATTCACTAAGCAATGGAGACTAACTAAATGGGGATTTATGAACTATTTGTATCATTGAGATGTAATCAGCACATGAATAGCTCATGAACATGTAAATATATTTTTAGTACTACAAATGAAAGCAATGGGTAGAAAATATTGTCCCAGCTGAACAAGAGAATGAAGAACCCTTTCTAATAGTACACACTACAATAGTACACATTACAATTCCCATATGTAAAACTCAAAGAAAAGTCCCAAGTCATTCTTTGCCAAGTACAAAATGTATGCCTGTTGAAGAAAACCAATCCTCTTCTAGAAAAGTTCTTCAAAGCCACAATTATACAGAGTACTTCACTGATTTTTTTTCCTTTCAGAGTGTATCGTTTTATACTTTTAAATGGGGTATCAACTCATTTTCAGAAAGCAAACTTATGTCACTTAAAATGAATATAAAGTTGAAGAAACCAGTAATAAACTTATATCTTACTCCAAACATTCAGAGTTAGACCCTTAAGTGTTTATTTGATATAGAGAATTAATTTTAAAGGTATTAGATGAGCTGAAAATATAATTTAAAAAGTGAAAATAACCTCAAGATTTGTAATCACAGGAAGGCACTATCACCGTGAAGTTTGAAGGTATAGAAAAAGCAGTAATGATGGGATAATGAAGTTCAGCTAGAGCCTCAGCGGCATTTTTGGTCCGGTTGGACTATGAAGGAGCAGTTATCTGTGGCTGGAGCCATGGAGAAAATGCAGCCGCTGCTGGAGTGGCCAACTAATAAAAGGGAAGAGGAAAAATACTCTGGCTTCTCTCTTCCTCTTGCCCTCTAATCTTTCTTCTGTCCTCTCATCTGCCTCTCTACTGGCCAACTCTAACCAGAAGGTGGTTGACAAGTTAATTTCTTTGTCTATTTTTATATCGGATTGTTGGCTCTGTAGAAGTACTTTTGCTCACTACTCTGTCCTTAGAATTAGAAGTGTGACTGACATAGCACTCAGGAAGTATTTCTTGAAAGAATAAATATAACTTTCTGTAGAATTTCATAAGCTTTCCTTCTTTGATAGGGAAGATAGACCAAAATAATGATGACAATCAGAAGGTTTGCATAAACACATACATATTAAAAATTGCAGTCTACAAATGTATGTTATGTTTTCAAGTAAAACACTTTAAAAAATTGATAAAATAATTGCTCACAAAGGAAACATATTTACATTCTGAAATATAGAACTATATAAGCCATGAGTTCTGATTTAAGTATTAATTAATAATTAGAAAGTTCAATTCCATTTCAGAAGTTTTAAAAACGGTATATTATGAAAAACAAATCTATGACTACAAATGATTCAGAAAATAATGAAACGAAAATAGTAGTTTATGGCATGTGGTCAAAATTGTATTCAAAGGCAAATACAGAGTCTAAATACTTTCATGATAAAAAATAAATATAAGAAATGGGTTAAACTTGACCAACTCGAGAAAACAGAAACAAATCAAACCTAGAAAAACTAATAAGAATAAATTAATAAAGACAAACATGAAAATCAATAAAAAAGAAAAAACATGGAATTGCTAGGTAAATCTAAAAAGTATTAAAAATACACCCAGAGAAATTTTATCAAAATAATAACAGAAATAATAGAATGAGAATGTATATATGCCTACATGTATGAAAAGAGAAAACCTTATTTTCATAAATGTTATGCACAAAATAAATTATTTACTAGGAAAGGTAAAGTATCAAATTGAGTCTAATATTACTATGTAATTTAAATATATCAATATCCATGAGAAAAGTGTAAAGAATTAATTACTTCTAAATAAGTCACAGGTCTTTAGCTACAGGGCTTAAGCAGTGGGTACTGGTAGCCAAGTATGAAGAGAAATAACAATTTTAAGACTGTGTGGTTTGGAAGTACAGGAAGACATAAATATATAAGACTTAGAAATATAGGAAGACTCAGATACACAAAACAAGATCAGTAATAAGTACATAGAACAGTAATAAGTATACTACTGTAGAAAATTATTATATATTATATTAATATTAATACATGCTAAAGTAATTATATATTATTATATAAATCAGTAATAAGTATCGATATATAGAACATTTGGCCTTGGATAATAATATTCCTTATGACTCTATAACAGATTATTACTTCAAGAAAGGCTATAGAAATATATATATGCCTACATATTCATAAACAAAAATGTATATATTTAGCAAACTCAAACTGTAACAATTTTAATTATCTCAGACTACTGCTTGCACAGTTTAAATAAGAATATTATACTTAATGAGCCAGTTTTATCAAAAAGAAAATGTCTAGAATACTAGATCCTCTGTTTGATACTGCCCTCACCAAAAATGGAACAAAATATTGTGTGGTAACAAAAATAAAACATTGCATATTCAATATTATTTTCATTTCAAAAGCAATACATTAGTTTGTCTTTCAAAGCATGATTAAAAATGAAAATTATGTTTTTGCTTATTTCATTTAGTTTTTGAATGAATACAGATATTGCTTAGTATTTTTGCAACATTCATGGGTGTATTAGGATCAGGAGTTAAATTTAAATGACCTTAAAGAGTGTTCCCAGTGGAAAATAAAGGAAGAAGAGTAAATTGAGACATTTTAGATTGCTAGAATACAAATTGTAAATATTTTCCACTTATTCATTTTTTTCCTCCCTTAAAAAAAAAGTATTTAAGGCTACAGCTTGTTATTAGTGCAGTTTAATTTCACTGAAATAAAACACTTTGGGCAGAGTATCAAAAATTATGCAAAAGAAATATATTTAGATGTACAGATGTCCACATGTATATATTTCATTTTTTCTACTAGGTGTATATCTGCCAATTTTTCTCTCTCTAGCAATATAAGTAGAAAAATACAGACTGTCAATTTGAAGTAGACTGGGTTATTCTAGAAAAAGTAAAGAATATACTACATACCAGCCAAACTGAGTGATGTTTCTGGTCATTCAGATTTGTCCAGGTTGCAATAATAGATTAATGAAGCAAACCTTATCTCTTATTTTTTAGAAAATGGAGATTTTGACTATACCTATACATAATAATGAGATGGCAATGAGGCATAATGCGAAGTAGAAAGCAATTTATTCACCAAGATATGATGGATGTAAAAACAGAGGGGAGGAACTTGGAGAGGAATGAAAGGCAGGAAAAAGGGTGGGAATAAGTAGGAGACTGCATTGAAATGCCACTTCATTTTATGCAAAATTGAAAATCATTTAGAAATTTCAAAACAATGAAGCTATCCTCAAAATTAAGTATTAATTATATACTCTCCTAGCTGTAGATGGAATTACTGATAAACTGTTCTTATGCCATTGACACAAAGCAGTTCCACTTTAGCTTCCTGTAATTCTTAAGTTGTCTGAATTAGTTTCAAATTAAGCAATATTAAATTATTTGAGTTGAGATATTGATTCTTTGTCAAAGAATATTAATATTCTGAGTTTAATATATCAACTAGACTCTCCACTGTGATGCCGATATTTGGCTGTATATAGTTGCCGGTTCATTCAAGGATAGGCCCTTAAGCAAGATTAAAGCAACAAGAGTCCCTGCCACTCATCTTTGACTCCTTATGAGATAAATCTGTTAATCATATACATTGGAGAACTGTCTTTCATTCAGATTCAATTTAGTAACAGTAATTCAGAGCTTTTTAGCAGCAGTATTAGCTCAGTATTACACGTCATGGTTTAATTTGGAGGGTAATAACACACAAAAAAATTTTAACATACAAAAAAGGGGAACATACCAATGACAGTGGCATAATATTACTCTGATAATTATTGCATATTATTGCATAATACTGCATAATATTATTATACATAATACTAGTCTGTGATAATTTGAAATTTTTCACAGTGTAAATGGATATGTGTTCTGTTTATTAAGTATACCTATGTAGAAATAAATTATAACTATTTCTTTATATGTTTGTAGGTAAGAAAGTATAGATAGAGAGGTTTAGGAATATGACAAATTTTAAAAATTATGAAATAGAATAATAGGTTATTTTGGCTTAAGTGCGTGAAACATACCCATTATTTTTGTCTGATTTTGTAAATAATTTTTAGACTGCCATCCTAATAGATTTTTTGTTGTTTTTCTTGCTGTTTCTAATACGTATTTCCTTTATATTTCAGTTATACATCCAAAACACACAGAGAAAAATTCCTTCACCTGCTAACTCCAAGCATAAGTGACAGAGTTTACTCATTTGAACATGATTCTTCTTAGGAAAGTATTCTATGTAACATTAGGATGCTATATTCACTCTTCTCGTTAATTAAAAAAGAGATACTCCATTCCCTATTGCCACCTTTCAACACATTTAATGCCTACGTGGCACACTTAGGGACATTTAAAAACAAGATCTCTGCTATGAAAATAATTTTATAACTTTTATAATTTATGATTTAAAGAATGAAGTAAATATTAAATAATTATAAAATTAGGTAATATTTAGGGCCACTAAGCTCTATGGACTAAATTTTGAGCAACCGTAGCAGACAGAGCTTTAGTGATTATTAGTACTTTGGCTCTGACCTGAGAAAGTGACTCTTCTAGAATACTATGGATCAATATGAGATACAGAACAACAGCTCATGACAATTAGGGCAATGGAAGAGGATAAATATCCAAATCAGGACCAGGAGTGAAATACTTTGGCTCCAAGCTAAGACATTCATTCTACTCAGTACTGGAAGTTCAAGTCAAAATTATCCTGCAGGCATACTTGTATATCCTTTGTGAATTGATACTTGTGTATAAATATATATGTATGACAGTATACAGTGTGGATATAAATGTAACTTTCCAAATTAATATCTAATTTGTTCCTCAATGTGAGTTAAGTGTTTCTCCACTTTTATTGTTTTCTTCTTTTTAAAAACCCCTCAAGACAAAAAGAAAAATACATACTCCAGGTAATGTAAAGGTGATATAACTGAACCTCACTGTCAAATGCTTAGTCAGTGTACCAAAATTCAGGATGGGATGGAAATGAAAATATCAGAATGGTGTTCAAAGAAGGACAGCTCCCTGGAGGAAGTTCTGTGCAGCTCTCTGTAATGTCTGCAAATACTGTGGTAAGCATATTTAAATATCCCTTTCACTTGTTATACAGCAAGAAAAGACTAGGGTGATTTACTGAAAGAAAGTAAAACTTTGGACAGATCCAAATACACAAGTATATGCGTATATAGTATATTTTAAAATTGTGTTTCCTTAGGAAATGAAGCAACGTAAAAACATTAAACTGAAATATAAAAATATCAAGTCTTTTATACTCTGAATTTTTGAAAGTCATTATAAGTACCTTCAAAACTGGACACTTTGAGTAAATACGGCATGTAATTTAATTGATATTAAGATGATTATCTGGAAAGCTGTTACATTAGATAAAGGATGCTAAAAAGTAGGCTACTCATAACTCATCTCATGTTAATTTTAAAACAAGATACAAAAATATATGAAAATTTCATTACTAGCATTTATTAGAAATGTGATACTAAAATAAATGACTTCAGCTACAACAGAGATATTCCGAAGGTGTGTTCTACATAAAGATGCACCTAGTTGATACCTTCCACGTGTACAAAACTTATCCTTTGTGTTTTGAAACAATTTTTAAATACATGTTTTCTTAGTCTTAAGAAATGATAACTATTTCTATCCTTTCTATCAGACTAGTTTTTTTTACTTCTTCCTTGTCTAAAATGTAAAAATCATATTAACATATTTAAAGAAGATATGCCGCTATACACATATATAAGTTCTATTCAAAAAATTATTACTTTCAAGAGTGAGTTCCTTAGTGAAAAAAAAATTGTGAAATAAATTGGTTTAAAATGTTTTACAAACTATGGAAATTATAAATACTCAAAAGTACACCATATCTAAATGTGTTGCACTATTGGAAATCATACCCTTTTCCTTAGCATTATTTATCATTTTTAAAGTAATTATCTCAGTGCTTGAGGTACTTCTTAGTTGTAGGTAGGGAGTTTTCCTCGTTTAAGCCTCCAAGATACCTTTTAATACCTTGCAAAATAAATAATCTGGAGTTACCTGTAGAAGAATGGTCTAAGTCTTTTAGTAAGGTCTATTTGACCATAGTCTTTATAGACTCTTTTTACATGATATAACTTTTAAAAACGCTTATCATTCATTTCATTCCATTTCATCACTCAACTGTCACTTTTAGTTCAGTAAGAGCAAGTCCAGAAGCACTCTATCCTTTCACTTATTCTGCCACCTTCATACCCTCACACAAGTTTCTGACCTGGGAAGGGGTATTTTTCAGATTCATTTAACCATCCTACTAAACTGAGATATATTAAGAGATGAAGATTTAATGGCTTCCAGGAGCCAAATCAATTCTGTATTTCTTGTGTAGAATGCTTGAAGTTCCTATTTAGAATCTAAGAACAAAGAAAGGGAATGTTTTTAATTGAATATACACTTTCTCTGACATTCCATGAGTTCTTTGTTGAGCATTTTATAGTCACACTGGGAAAAAACCCTTCTTTAATATACCTGTTTGTATGATCTGCTTGATCAATATTTAAATTTGTTTTGGCTCCATTAATAGGAAAAAAAACAACCTTCTATCCCCTTCCCTAAAAGATGAACATATATATTTAATTTACAATTTGGTAGGTAATGATGAGATGCATTGCATTCTGGGAAGAACAGTATAAACAAGTGCATGGGGCATTAGGATGGCATCTGTAAGTAGCCAACAGATGGACACGGCAGTGGGAGAGGACCACCAGGTAATCAGCAGATGGACACAGCAGAAGAAAGGCAATTCCACGTGAGCACTGAGTGACTAAACCAGCAGTAAAACTTTGCCACTTGGCATATGGTAGGATGCTCATTACATCAGCTGGAATTTGTACTACGAAGTTTTTGGCCAAGTCAGTAAGAGAGATTTCTAAAATCTGCATGTGACATTTGGTTCAAAATTCAGCAATATTTTCACAGACAATATTGCAAATTCTGCCTTAACAAGTTGGGTTACTCTTCTTTAGGGTTCACAAAAGGTTTTGGCACTTCATACTCACATAATAATTGTGAAACTGGGGTCAAGATCCATCCAATGTACCATTAGACAGAAAGCCAAAGTGAATCTTTTAAAGCATCCACTGACATTAACAGGAAAAAAAAAAAGTAATTATGTGTTTCATTTTGGCATGTATCTAATGGAAGTGTTGACTCATCCATTCAAAATAAAAGCTTGGGGGAAATGTCAATACTTTATTAGATGCACTACCAGCAGCTTAATCTTCCTGGCCCAGAACTGATTATTTCAGTCCCAAGCATAATTTTTATAAATTGCCCAAATCAAAAAAGTTCAAATTGTGTAACCCAAATTTAGAGTCCTCCACAATCTGGTGCCAAAGCGTCTTCGGGTCGTTATATCCTGTAACTGCTTTGTACAAGCTCTAGACTTCTTGCTTTTTCCCAAATATGGCATCCATGTTTGTCTCTTCAGCCAGCCAGCCAGCACTCACCACCCACTTCTGCCCAATCTTAACTATTCTTCAAAACCCAGTTCAAATATTTTAAATGAATATCTCTTGATTCTCCCAATTCTCATTGCAGTATCTATAAATTTTCTTAATGGCATATAACATGCTATTTGTTACTGCAATTAAAAAAAAGTTTTGTTTCTGTTAGTAAATCAAATTCCTTCAGGGATTTTTAATTCAGGCCTAGCACAGAGTGTTAAGCATAGTATGTGTTCAGTAAATATTTGATAGATAAATTTCAGAGAATATTCTGAGCATATATTCAGAGTAACTGAGAAGTTTTTAAAAGGTGATACCATTTAATATTTTTATATCTAATCAATAACTCAAATTAATCTAACACAATACTAATAGAGGTATTTTAGCTACTTTCTTAAGACTTGTTTTACACACACTTTTTGTATAAGGTGGTGCTTATAAAACATTGGAGAACACTTAAAACTTTTTAAAAATTGTATTGAAAATGTTTCCTCCAATTTTAATTTATTAAAATGTATGTTCTATAAATAAATGTTTTCTAAACAAAGATAACTTCAGCATATATTCTTTTCAAATAATGATAAACTTTAAGAAGGTAGAATCCAACTGCTAGGGCTTTTTAGACACAATTTGATTTGCCTCTCTATACCATACTTCTACCTCATCCACCACGTAGTCCTTAGCATGATACAAGTTCAAGGGAGAGTACTCTTCTGTATATAATGATCAGAATGTCTGTAAAGATTTATACTACAATAAGTTACTTGTGGAAATAAGTTATTTGTGGAAAAACCCACATAATCTCCAGCTACTGAAAAATATAGTAGTTAGTTATCTTATTAGTCTTAAATTCAAATAATCATTATTATGAGTTGGATAAACATGGAAGCACTGATTCTTATTTCTCTAATATTTTCCTTCTGTTTTTCACACTATAGCAACAAATTTACTCTATAGATGTATTTCAAAATTAGAGATTATTCAGTCATTTTTATGGTTCTAGATTCTCCAGTATATGTAGATATAAGAAAATAATCTTCCTAAATTAAAAGTGCAAGGAGTTGCTTATGTCTATTAATATTTGGATCTTCCCTTTCAGATAACTAAAGGGAGATACACAAATCACATAATAGCACAATTTATGCCTGTGATCTGAAATCTCATATTTATCATAAATTACACAGTTGGAATAAACACAAGAATTAAGCTTTCATATACAGATGTTGCCTAATTTCTTCTGGAGCATCCTTCAATTCAAGGGGTTAAATAAATCTATTTTGTTTTACAAAGTCCTGAAGATACTATTTGAATGTTTAATCAATCTCAATGATACTAGCTAACTGGAAACTAGCCATTAATTTCAGATAGTGAGATTCCAGTTTGCATTTTCAAATATTGAATTGGAAAACAAGATTAGAACTCTACCATTTATCCCATCCTCTGTTCCTGACTTTTTTTTTCCTCTCAAAATCTGTCATATTAGAGTTTCCTTCTATTACAGATTTGACCATTATTACATAAAGATCTCCTTACTTGAGAAAAATCTTCAAGATGAAGAACAAAAACAAATTCTGTTCTCAGAATTCCTTATTTTACTGTTTAACCATCAACTGAGGAAAAAGTGAATCCTCACTATGACTAAGGAGAAGATATAGTTCACTATGTGAAAATACCGGGTCATTTCTCTCAATCTCTGTCAAAAATTTAAACTCAATCTTTGGTATCCTATTACAACAGATATTTGGTTGATTCATCTTTTAATTCAATTAAAAATACTGCATCTTGAAGATGATAGGAGAAGGGAATAACTGATGAGTTCTAAAGGTCATAGAAGAGTTGATTGGCTTTCTTGTTGGTATGTGATTATGCACTTACCAGAGCCTTTATAAAATGTCCAGAAGCTAAAAATAAAAACAACTACTGTTGTTTCTCTTAGTCATTAATAAAACATGTAATAGAATGCTAGAATTGCAGAAAATTTTGGACTTTTGGTAGTCAAACTCCTTTAGTTAAAGTTAATGCTAAGTGAGTTTCAAAATATCACACAGCTTGTTAGTAGCAAATAAAAACCATACATAATTTAAACAATAAAAAATAAGATTTAAACTAGGCATAAAAACTTCTCATAATAAGAAGCCAGACTGATATGGTTAAATTTCCCACTTTTAATGGTAGCACATTTTTTTAATTTTTAAAGTATTTTGGTATGTATTTTTAGGCATTTGAAATGAATTTTCCTAACCATCAATGCCTATTTATAAACTTCATTGAATTCAAGTATGAAATGTTTGGAAAATGCAAGACTACATTTAGCAAAGAAAAATATCCTCTTGTCAAAACAGAGCATCATACAACAAGAATACCAATGTAGTTTTTTTTTTTAACATCTTTATTGGAGTATAATTGCTTTACAATGGTGTTAGTTTCTGCTTTATAACAAAGTGAATCAGTTATACATATACATATGTTCCCATATCTCTTCCCTCTTGCGTCTCCCTCCCTCCCACCCTCCCTATCCCACCCCTCTAGGTGGTCACAATGCACGGAGCTGATCTCCCTGTGCTACGTGGCTGCTTCCCACTAGCTATCTATTTTACGTTTGGTAGTGTATATATGTCCATGCCACTCTCTCACTTTGCCACAGCTTACCCTTCCCCCTCCCCATATCCTCAAGTCTCTTCTCTAGTAGGTCTGTGTCTTTATTCCCATCTTACTCCTAGGTTCTTCATGACTTTTTCTTCTTAGATTCCATATATATGTGTTAGCATACGGTATTTGTCTTTCTCTTTCTGACTTACTTCATGCTGTATGACAGACTCTAGGTCCATCCACCTCACTACAAATAACTCAATTTCGTTTCTTTTTATGGCTGAGTAATATTCCATTGTATATATGTGCCACATCTTCTTTATCCATTCATCCGATGATGGACACTTAGGTTGCTTCCATCTCCTGGCTATTGTAAATAGAGCTGCAATGAACATTTTGGTACATAACTCTTTTTGAATTATGGTTTTCTCAGGGTATATGCTCAATGTAGTTTTAATAACAATTCTAGAACTGTTTCATACGCACACTGGTATAAAAGCTTCACTACAATGCAGCTAATCTAAATGTTTATACTTCACCATGCCATTAAATACGGATTTTTATCTCTTTATAGATTCTTTAGTTTGTTACTAAATCATTAATACTTCAAATAAAAAAAAATCAGGTTTTTGCAGCTGGAAAAATGTAAGATTAAAATGGGATATTTAATGTAATCTAAAATTAAGTGGGAAAGTCAGTTAATCAAAGCACAAATTATAGAACATCTCAAGCCACTCATCAAGGTCTCTTGTTTATAGTGTGCATATCTGTGATTAATTTGTGAATGTCTGAGAGGCGGGAATTTACACATGGTGTTGGAGACAAGGTCTGACTGAAAATGTACTGTACTACTTGAACGGAGAAAGGAAAAAAACAAAAAAGCGTCAAGCACTGAAAAATAAATTGCAGAAGAGGAGGCTGCATAAAGAGGGTAAGCATTTATCAAACATGTTATACTACAGAGGGGAAAAGTTCCTTGTTGGTGGAGAAGTTCCTGGGCTTTTTTGTACTATGCATAGATCATGTCAAGGTAGAAAATATCACAGATAAATATTGCATTGTATAATATAGTAGTTTGAATACAAATAAGGGAGAGATTTTAAATGTCAATGCATTATGGATATCTCACATGTGGCTTTTACTCTAATTAGTTTTGCTGATTTTAAGCTTGAAAATGACACCCAGGCTGCTAGTTGCTGAAATGATGATACCCTACTACAGTGTGATTTCTTATAAAACATTCAATTCAGACCTTCAAGTTCTAAACTAGAAAATTGTACACATCAATTTAGAAAGTTATTATGTAAGAATAGGTGAATTTTATTGACAATTATTTTAATTGAAATATACTTAATTAAAGTATAGTTGTTGTGTTATTAAAAATATTGCTATATAGAATTTTTTTCTCTAAAGCTTAGCAACATTACATATTTCAACTACAATGAATCTTCATTTGCTGGAAATAAATTTTTTTCAAGTAATAAAGAGAAATATGCTGATTTTAAGAAGACTGTATGCAAAGTGCTTAGTAATATAATTATCATTATGTTGTTGATTTATTCTCCAGACTCCAGCAGTATCAACTGGTGTCATTTAGGAACCACAAACCAAAATAAACATCAGTACCAACACCCATGCCACTCATAAGGTGAACAAAACAAAACAAACTCTCCAAGTAGGAGCAAAGGTTATGTAAACTATATTTAAGGTCTAAATTAAAATATATTTAATTTCATATAGGCCATTTCCTTTGAGTGAATACTACCTCTAACCAAGATAGAAAATTTGCTATGAAAGACTACTACCTAATTTTCAGACATTAACATTGAAAAAAAGATAATATAACTGAAATAATAACACTAAAATTCAAGATACATGTTGCCTTCAAAAATGAATCCATTTTTTCAGTTTCAGAAACAGTGAATTGAAGGGTCCAAAATATTATATATCATGTAGGAGTCAATGCAGAGTTTTTTAAATTTAAAATTTTTGTCTCAAATTTTACCTCCTTTCTTCACACAAGTTTTTATGCTTTACTTTCCATTTATTCACTTTTAGACTTCTACTACATTACTATCATCATAATCAAACAGTTTTACAACTCTTCCAAGATATATTAGAGTATGAGCTACTTGTGATCTATTTGTGGAGACAAAATGTTTCTACAACATGCAGGATAAGTTTTACAGATTCCATTTCAAAATATGTGAAGTCTGATGTAAAAAAATTAAACTGAATAGGCAAATTGAATACATAACTTTAAATGCAGAAAAATAAAAATCCGTACATTATTTCCAAAGAATTAAAAATTAAAAAGAATTACCTTGATGTTCATATTAGTAAAACTAAATTGCTTAAATCATAGAACTAGAAAATAATTAAAACCTTATCAATTGAACCTTACCACCTCCTACATTAATCAAACTAGATAATGAATATCTATATATTCTTAAATTATGACATGTAATCTCAATATAAGGAATTGAAAATGAAAAATAAAGTCTCTAAACCATTTTATTTACATCAAATTTTCTAAAGGGGTATTTTAAGATTATCTTATTTTGTCTAACTGGGTTCATATTAGGTTTTGAATGCTTGAAAAGAGTCTAGGTCTTTCATTTATTCAACATATTTCTTTAAAACTCCAAGAAATATAAATATGTGTGTGTGTGTGTGTGTGTGTGTGTGTGTGTGTGTGTGTCCAAAGAAGCATCTCCTTTTCTAGAGAAATTTTAGGAAATGTGTATACTTTACAAGCATGTAATAGGCAAGTCTTTTAAAGATGTACCTGTGAAAATATATAGTAGCCTTCAATGACCAGATTTCTTTTATGTAAACAAAATCCCTTATTTTTACTTTGCACTTCCCTTCTTTTTACTCATGGATTGTCCTGCTGGACAGTAGTTTTAAGACAGGATCTAATTTATTTTGCTAAACCAAGACTTGAAGAGTGCAATATCCACTCCAACTCTTTAGTTATCCTCAGATCTCTTTTTAAAATACCTAAAAACATATAATCCATCCAGATAAAAAAAATTCTGTGTTGGATATGTAATATAAGGAAAAATGCATAACTGAATTTTAATCCATATTTTTAAATTTGAAAGATTTGCTAGCTTATTATCCACTACAAACTCTTTGAGATGTAATAATCTAATTACTGGATATAGCAAAACATATTTCATATCTTTCAATTTCCTTTCATAGAATATTACATTTCCTATATTTATAATGAACTGCATTTTAATATAATCAATAAGCTTGTAACAGGGACATTTTAAGAAATATCTTTGTACTACCACACCACTAAACTATATAAAGCTCCACCAAACCAGAAATATCTTTTAGAAATTAGGACAATATGTGCTTTCACTAAAAGGTTACTTTGTTTAACTTTTTTGTTTTTATTTCTCTCCTTCCCCCCACCACAGTGATGAAAATTATGCAACTGACTATGCATTTTTCTGGTTTTTACTCTCAGGAAGTTCTTAATCTAAAGCTGCATTTTGGGACCTTAACTCCTAGTCTTATATTGTTCCCAATTCTGGAACCTTCAGCAGAATAAAAAATATAAACAAACAACTCATAGAAATAATTTGTCTTTATTAAACTCATCTATTTGTTTCCTACCAGTGTTGAAGTTACTGTGCCAGTCAATCTTCAAGTGGACTGACCAAACTTTTGATTTCACTAAAAAGACCATTTTTCTTTTCATATATTCCCAAATTTAACCCTTCTAAAATTACTGTGTTTGCATATTTTTAAACCTGCTCTTTAAGTTGTAATTTAAGTTATGAATATGAAACAAATCAAATTTCAAAACCAAATCTTGTGGATTAATACTGGTTTTGCTTTTTTAATTAACAATGATTCAGAAACAACTGCTCTCTAGGCATATATTTCTATGTAGCTGTAAGAACATAAAAGACTGTGTATTGTCTACCAATGCTATTCATTAAAATTTTCAGAGATGAAGAAAATGTCCTATATATATGCTATCCCACATGGAAGCCACTAGCCACATATGATTAAATGAGCTTTTGAAATATAGCTAGCATGACTGAAGAAAATAATTTTAATTATAGTTAATTTTAGTTAATTTAACTTTATTTCTTAAGCCAGTTAAGTTTCTTATCTCCAACCAAATATATGCTGAATAACAAAGAGTATGCTTTATTAGATATATTAACACCAGAGAGAAAAATTAGCCAAAAACTTCCCAAATTTGATAAAAATCTACACATTCAAGAAGCTCAACAAACTCAAAAAGAAAATATACAAAGAGTTCCACAATTAGATATACTAGAATCAAATTGTGGAGATCTGAGGACAAAAAGAGAACCTTGAAAACAGCAAGACAGAAGGCATTCATAACCTATGAGGGATTAATGAGATTAACAGCAGATTCTTCATCAGAAACCATGGAGACCAAAAGGGAGTAGGATGCTAAAACTTAAAATAAAAACAAAAACAAAAAAATCCTGTCAGCCAAGAATTCAATATCTGCCAAAACTATGCTACACAAATGAGGGAGAAATTAAGACATTCCTAGATAAACAAAAGCTGAAAATGTTCACTATTAGTAGACCTGCCCTAGAAGAAATATTAAATTTCTTCTAATATTAAAGGGAATCCTTCAATTGAAATGTAAGGACATTAGAGAGTAAAATAAAGCCATATGAAGAAAAATAACTCTAGTAAAGGTAACTATATAGCTAAATCTAAAATCCACTATTATCATATTCTTAGTTTATAACTCGCCTTTTTATTTCCTATATGATTTGAGAAACAAATAGATAAAAAATTAAAATCTAAGTTAATAGCTAAATAATACATTAAAATGCTATTTTTGACAACAATAACACAGGATGGCAGAGTTTTATAGGAACAGAATTTCTATACGTTACTAAAGCTAGGTTGGAATTGATTCAAATTAGATTGCTACGAATTCAAGATTTTAATTGTAATCTCCATGCTGATCACTAATAAAATATATAAAAATATACACAAAACTAAGAGAAAAGAAATTTTTAAAAGTACACTATAAAAATAATTAAACCACAAAGAAAGGCAGAAAAAGAAGAAAAGAGGAATTAAAAATGTATAAGCCCCACAGAAAATAAATTATAAAATGTCAGGAGCCCTTCTTTATTGGTAATTATGTTAAATGCAAATGGATTAAACTCTCCAATCAAAACACATATAGAGTTTAGCAAAACTGATTTTAAAAAGTCATGATCCAGCTATATGTTGTCTATGAGAGATTCAGACACAGATCAGTTTAAAGTAAAAGAATGAAATGTATATTCATACAAATAGTAACCAAAAAAAGAGCTGGTGGTAGCTATATTAATGTCACACAAAACAGACTTTAAGGCAAAAACTGTTACCAGAGGCAAAGAAAGATATATTGATAAAAGTGTCAGTCATCAAGAATATGTAACAATTATAAATATATATGCACTAAACAACAGAACTCCAAGACATATGAAGCTAACATTGACAGAATTGAAGGGGGAAATAGATGCTTCTACAATAATAGTTGGAGACCTTAGTACACTACTTTAATAATGGATAGTACATCTAGGCAGGAGATTAATAAGGGAATAAAGGACTTGAACAACACTATATACCCACTACACCTAATACATATGTAAAACCTCCACCACCAACAGCACAATACACATTCTTTACAAGCACACATGGAACATTCTCCAAGATGACCATATATTAGGCTAAAAAACCAAATTGAAATAAATTTTAAAAGATTGCTATCATGCAAACTATCTTCTCCAACCACAATGAAATAAAGCTAGAAATTAATAATAGAGAAACTAGAAAATTCAGTTTTGTGGAAATTAAAGAACATACTCTTGAACAGCCAATAAGTCAAAGTAGAAATCACAAGGGAAATTAAAATATACTTAGAGACAAAAGAAAATAAAACACAACATACAAAATTATAAGATGTAGCCAAAGCAGTTTTAATAGGGAAAATTAAATTAGTAAACACATACATTTTTTAAAAACCCTCAAATCAATACCCAATATTTACACCTTAAGGAACTATGAAAAAAAGAGGAAACTAAAACATAGCTAGCAGAAGAAAGGGTAGACTAAAGATTAGAACAAAGATAAATGACATAGAAAATAGAAAAGTACAGAGAATCAAAAACAAGACTTGGTTTGTTAAAAAGATTAAAAAAACAATTAACAACCTTTTAGCTAGACTGACAAATATATTAAAGAGACAAAGAAGATATGAATAATTAAACTCAGAAATGAACATGTGGACCTTGCTACCAACATTATAGAAATAAAAGGATCATAAGAGAATACTATGAACAATTTTACATCAACAAATTAGATAACCTAGATAAATGGATAAATTTCTACAAACACACAAATTACCAAAAGCCACTCAAGAGGGTATAAAAATCTCAGCAGACCTATAAAGAGATTTAATCAATAATTTAAAAGCCTTCTAACAAAGAAAATTGGTGAATTCTACTAAATGTTTAAAGAATTAACACCACTACTTCTCAGACTCTTCTGAAAAAACGGGAGGAAGAAGAAACAATATTTAACTTGTTCAATGAGGCCAGTATTTTCCTGATACCAAATTCAAAGAAACCACAAGAAAACTATAGAACAATATCCATTATGAATATAGACACAAAAGTCCTCAATAAAATGCTAGCCAAGGAAAAAAATCTAACAGCATATTTTAAAAGCCTATAGACTATGGTCACATGGGACTTATCCTAGGAATGCAAGTTTTGTTCAATGTAATCAATCAATAAAATACACTTTGTTAACATATATTATTAGTAGTATATTAAAACATGAAGAGAAAAACACAAAAAGATCATATCAATTGACAGAGAAAAAGCATTTGACAAAATCCAAGACTGTTTTATGATAAAACCACTCAGAAAACTAGGAATAGAAGGGAAGTACCTCAGTCTGATAAAGGAAACTTACCCAAAAAAATCCATAGCTATCATAACACTCAATGCTGAAAGAATGAAACCTTTCACCTTAACATCAGAAACAAGACAAGTATGCCCACTTTCACCAATCTTATTCTACTGGACTAGAAGTCCTAGTCAGAGCAATTAGGCAAAAGAACAAATAAAAGTCCTCCAAATTGGAGAGGAAGAATTAAAATTATTTCTATTAGCAGATGACATGATCCAATATAAAGAAAATTCCAATAATCCACAAGAAATACTGTTATAAAAAAATTTAACAAATATGCAGTATACATACATACAAACAGTGATTGGATTTTAAATACAAGCACTGAACAAAAGAAAACTGAGAAAATAATTACATTTATAAAAACATCCAAAAATCAAAATAATTAGGAATAAGTTTAACTGAGATGAAAGATTTGTATACTGAAAATTACAAAACACTGCTGAAAGAAATTAAAGAAAACTTAAGTAAATGGAAAGTCACCTGTGTTCATGAGTTGGAAGACTTAATACTGTTAAGATGGCCATATTACCCAGAGATCGATAGATGCAATGCAATCCCTAATCAAAATTCCAACACCTTTTTTTTTCCCAGTAATGGAAAAGCTGATCCTCAAATTCATATGGAATTAAAAATAGTTCCAAGTAGCCAAAACAATCTTGAAAAAGAAGAACAAAGTTGGAGGGCTCACACTTCCTGATTTCAATACTAACTACAAAGCTACAAAAAACAAAACAGAGTGGTACTGGTAGAGGACAGATATATAAACCAATGAAATAAAACTGAGAGGCTGTTTATTTTTTATTGAAATATAGTTTATTTATAATATTATATTAGTTTCAGGTGTATACCATAGTGATTCAGTGTTTTTACAGATTATAGCCCATTAAAAGTTATTATAAGATACTGGCTATGATTCCCTGTGATATACAATATATATCCTTGTTGCTTATCTATTTTATACATAGTAGTTTTTGTCTCTTAATCCCATACCCCTTATGCACCACTCCCTCTCCCCTCTCTGGTAACCACTAGTTTGTTTTCTGTATCAGTGAGTCTGTTTCTATTTTACTATATACATTTGTTTTATTTTTTAGATTCCCCCATATAAGTGATATCATACAGTATTTGTCTTTCTTTGCCTGATTTATTTCACTAAGCATAATATTCTCTAGGTTCATCCACATTGCTGCAAATGGCAGAATTTCATTCTTTTTATTGTCAAGTAATATTCCATTATTTTAATATATGTATATATACATACACACCACATCTTCTTGATCCACTAATCTGTTGACAGACACTACGATTGCTTTCATATCTTGGCTATTGTAAATAGTGCTGCTATGAACATGGGGATGCATGTATCTTTTTGAATTAGTGATTTTTACTTTTCTGGATATATACCCAGGAGTTGAAATGCTGGATCATACGATAGTTCTATATTTAGTTTTTTGAGGAACCTCCATACCATTTCCCATTGTGGCCACACCAATTTCTGTTCCCACCATCAGTGTTCAAGGGTTCCCTTTTCTCCATATCCTCCCCAACATGTGTTATTTGAAGACTTTTTGATGCTAGCCATGCTGGTAAGGTGATATCTCGTTGCTTAGAGGCTAGGGAAAAAACTTTACATACATAAATCTTTGGGGAGTTTTTAAAAACGCTGAGACCATTAAATGGGGGAAAGAATAGTCTCTTCTATGGTGCTAAGACAAGTGGATATCCTCATGCAAAAGAATAAAGTTGCACTCCTACCTCACATCATATACAAAAGTTAACTCAAAATAGACAAAGACCTAAATATAAGCCCTAAAGCTTATACAACTCTTAGAAGAAATCATTGGGGTATACAAAAAGACATTGCTGAGAAAGTGAAAACATAACTTGTAGAATGGGAGAAATATTTGTAAATCATGTATCTGATAGGGTATCCCAAAGATATAAATAACTTACAACTCAATGACAAAAGGACAAATATCCCAACTAAAAAAATGGGGAAAGGACTTTAATAGGCATTTCTCCAAAGTAAATATACAAATTCTTGGCAAGCACAGGAAAAGATGTTCAGCATCATCAGTCATTAGGAAAGTGCAAATCAAAACCACAATAAGGTTCCATTTCACATCCCCTACAGTGGATATAATAATGAAAGAAATTAAAGAAATAAATAAAGAAAAAAGGATGAGGATGTGAAGCAACTGGAAACCTCATACGCTGCTGGATGGAATATAAAATGTTTCATATGCCGTGGAAAATAGTTTGGCAGTTCCTCAAAAAGTTAAGCATAGAATTAGCATATGTGGTCAACATCTTTAATCATCAAGGAAATGCAAATTAAAATCACAATGAGATATCACCTCACACCTTTTAGGAAGGTTTTTATCAAACAGACAACAGATAAAAAATGCTGGCAAGGATGTGGTGGTGGGAATATAAACTGGTACAGCCACTATGGAAAAGAGTATGGAGGTTCCTCAAGAAATAAAAAGTAGAACTACCATATGATCCAGCAATCCCACTTCTGGGTACATATCCAAAGGAAACAAAACTATTATCTCAAAGATATATCTATACTCCCATGTTCACGGCAGCATTATTCACAACAGCCAAGGTATGGAAGCAACCCAAGAGTTCATCAACAGATGCATGGATCAAGAAACACACAAACACACACACACACATTATTCAGCCTTTGAAAAAAAAAATCCTGTCATTTCCAACAATATAGATGATTACGGAGGGCATCAAGTGAAATAAGCCAGAGAAAGGCAAATACTGCATGGCGTCATTTACATGTGGAATTTAAAAAAAGAAATCACCTTATAGCAGCAGAGAGTAGAAAAGTGGTTACCAGGGGCTGGGGAAAATAAGGAGAGGTTGATAAAAGCATACAAACGTTCGGCTATAAGATGAATAAGGTCTGAGGACCTACTGTAAAATATGATGACTGTGGTTGACAACACTTTATCATATAATTGAAATTTGCTAAGAGAGTTGAACTTAAAGGTTCTCACCAAATTAAAAAAAAAAAGAAATATGTAAGGTGATGGATGTGGTAATTAACCAGATGGTGGGAATCTTTTAACAAATATGTATATCAAATCACCTCAATGTACACTTTAAATATCTTATAATTTTATTTGTCAGTTATACCTCAATAAAGAAGGAAAAAAAGAAAGCCAAAATAAAAAACAAGACTGAAAGAAAGAAAAACTAGATACAAGGAGAAATGCTGAGAGGATGTTGCTCTCATCCAAGGAGATAAAGGTAGCCTAGGTTGAAACAAGGCAATGGAGGTAATAAAACCAGATGACTTAGATTTTAGAAGACAGAATTGACAGGATCAAGTTCCAGAACAAAAAAGTCTTTATGAATTCTCTAATTATTCTAGAGGTTGCTATTAGCGTACTTCTGATAGTCCCTTAGGTCTCTCTGGGTTTTACTTCTGCTATGTACCCTATTGTGTTTACATATAATTAACTTAAAAAATATACTCCCAGGTTTATGCCTGAGATAAAATCCTGAGTTTTAGCTATTGTGTTTACATATAATTAAATTTAAAAATATACTCCCAGGTTTATGCCTGAGATAAAATCCATCTTAATCCAAAATATCAGGAAGGGACTGACCCTGCAGTTAGTTCCTCAGTTGACCACGGTGTGTGGATACCTAAAAGCCAATTGAAAGTTATTATGACCTCTGAATGACAGGTTAAGCTGTGTCTCAGGGAAACTCTGAAGAATGGGTTACTAATGACAGTCCAGTTTGTGAAATATGTTTTATCATTTTAAAAAATTTATTTTATGGAAGTATACTTGTTTTACAATGTTGTGTTAAATATGTTTAAAATAGTCTCTATTACTTAGGTTATTACACAGAAAGTTTTCACTATTATTTTACAGACCATTTACCATAGGTATTTCACATGTAATTTTAGATGAAGAAATTATGTGTACCTTAAAGAGTAGAGCGGTTTTCTAATAAGGAGGAATCCTGAAGGGCAAACTATTATTTTAATAGGCTGTTGGAACCCAGGTGATGAGGGGGCAAATGCAGGTGGTATAACACAAGTCGTCTTGCTTGACTTGCAAATCTTGCCAGTCTGTTCCCACTGTCAGCACTGTGCTCTCTTATAATGAAGAATATCACTCATGAAAACAATGTGTCAAGGGTGGGAGGGGGAAGAGCAGATGACTCAATAAGTCTGGCCACGTGTAACTTCTGTGACTCTAAGTAACAGTACAAAGAAAACAGGATCTACTGGAAGCCACGTAAAGCAGGACACAGACATAAGGTCCCAAACAGGGATTTATTTTGAGACTCTTTAATCTCAGCAGTGTTTTTTGAGTCATGGTGTCAACATGAAAAGGCTGATAACAAATTCTGCCTCTTATCAGGACTTAGCTCAGTCTATACTTCTAGGAAGATGAAGACCTTCCAACCTGTCATGTCATTTAAAGTGAACAGGCAGCACATAGAAATTGCTCTGTGGAATACAGTGCCAGCTCTGGAGAGACTCCAACAGCTCTCCACAGACAAATGAGCATCAAGCAATTTCTCAGTTTCACACGATTCTATCTGCAGTCCCTCTGAATAGATCTAGGTTACAGTCTTTTGGAGCACCATGAGCCTGGGCTTTCTAGAATAGAAAATCTGCCCATCTGGTTATGACTCAAAAGCTCCTAGTCTAGTACTTAACAAGGATTCTGTACCGCACCCATTTTGAAAGAAAGGTCCATACTACGCAAGATTATATTGGGCAAACGCTGCGAGGTCAGTAAGAAACTTAAATGTACAGACTAAGTTTCCATATGAAATTCCAAAACCAAACTGCCTTCCCGTCAAAACACACACACACACGCACACACACACACACACACACACGCATGCACACACGCACACACACAGGCCTATCTTTGGAAGGAGATGATTAGAAACAGGGTTAAAGAAGAGTCTATAAAACTCTAAGAACACTGAAATGTGAATTGATTATACCACCGCAAGGGAGTGTGTCAGCCCTACCTTGTTCACCATTATCAGATAAATGTAGCACTTTCTTTGAGCTCATCCTGCCTAAGCTTATTTCCTCTAAACCAATTCCCAGACCCAATTAGCATTTTTTACCCAGTGAAATTTTCCCATACAAAACAATTCCTGACTGTAAATTACTACATGAAATAAACATTCATTCCTTTTTCTCATCTTTTTAAAAACATTCCCTCCTAAGGCACTCAACTTCATGGCTTTCCTGATGTGAGTATACTTATTCACTCAATCAAAAGAAAATGACAACTGTAACGAAAATACACTGAGCTCAGCTTTGGCTTGGGTGGACAGAGAAATGAAAACAAATTTAATAGTATAATCCATATTCTAGCTTGGAAAACAACATGTGCAGAAAAATGCTACAGAAGAATAAAGGTTATGCGATAGCAATTAAAATGCCCACTGAATACAGAGTTAAAACAAAGTAAAAATAACAAGTTTCTCATATACGTACACATATTTTTTCTGACAAATATTCCAGTCTTGTTTTCTCAAAAATATAGAAACATTATTGTATTGTGCTCATTTTGTATATATATGCACTAGTAGTTTTACCTCATTTAATGCACCTAATCTATATCTGTGATACCTTTTATATTAATATTAGATTTTTTTAAAAAATTTATATGCATTGGTATGGGTATACTATGATTTCTAAGTTAGAATCACCAACTTTAAATATTGAAGTTATTAAAATATAAATCTCAACTATCAGTGTTCTTTACTTTTAATTGCATAATGACAAGAAACCATCTCATGTAGAATTTAAATTTTACTTTAAAACTGCATCCATGGATTCTTTTTTCATGTTTAAATAATTGTGTTTTCAGGACTTTTCAAGTAAAATAAAACACCTTTCATCTTAAGAGATCATGAAAATGGGTTAACCTTTCTTTTGAATGAATTTTCTTTGCCACTGCCAAGCAGCTGTAATTGAAAACTGCTTTCATAATAAACCCTACAAATTAGGTTCAAGATAGAAATTCTGACAGTCTGTTTACCATAGCAATTGGTAAATATGTTTAAAAAAACAACCTTTGATATCTTGAAATTTCTCCTGCTTATACATCTACCAGGGCATCTGTTTCCCTTCGCAAGCCACGTGGGGTGGAATCCCCTCAGGCTTCAGGGTGTCTAAACTGTAAGAGTTATGGTACAAGAGCAGTTGTACCAGAAAGAACTGTCTAAAACATTGCCTCTGATCCGAATACTAAATGACGCATCAGTGTCAGCACATGTTAAAGGGAATCTGGGACCTGGATAATTGGTCCTAATGGTACAAATATACCTTCTTTTCCAGTTGTCTAAGTTTTAAAGTTTGAGCTTTAAATCTCAGAAAACTGAAAAATAACATAAATTGTTCCTGGTATTCAAGGATAACAGTGTTTATATGCTAGATGTCCATCTTTATTACTTGTCACCTGACTCCAAGACTCTCTATGAGAAAGTGAATTAATTCAAGACAAGACATGATCTCTGCAGTTAAGGAACTTGCAGGTTCCTAGAGACATGGACATATAAACTATTAGTTGCAAGGCATTTAAATAAGTACTCATAAAAATTTCTAAAATACTATGAGTACTGCAAAAAGAAAGTCATTACTTGTATAGTTTGGGTTGAGGACAAATGCCTCCATGGAGGAAAAGATTTTGAGTAGGTTCTTGAAAGACAACTACAAAATTTCTAGGCAGATAAGAGGAGGAAAGGAAACCTAGAATTTTAAGACAGTACGAGAAACAAAAGCAGAGAGACAAGAATAACAGATATTGCACTAAAGGACAAGTATTTCAGAACACTGATGCCTAAGCTTGAACGGAGGGTGGAGGGTAAGAGACATAAACCAGATCATTTCTGAAGCATGTTTAAAATTGTAAACATTTCTTTGTACTGATAAAATATTTTCATTTACTTGTTAGATATTGTTTGATATTCTTTCATCTTTCCCATAGTGACAGTATACATTGGAGAGGAAAGAATTCCAGGTTGCAACTGCTAGGTAAAAGTATATCCTTGGGCAAGTCATCTACAGTTGTATACCTCAGTTTCCTCATCTTTTAATTAGGGAGAATAATCCAGACAACCTCTGTGGTACTCATTAGTGGTACAATTGTTCTGGAGGCTGGAAAGCCTATTATTTTTTATCATTATTTTGGTCAAATGTATAGATTCACAAATGATTCTCTGCACCTGCATGCATTTTTATATTCCTCTATAGAGAAATCATACAAAAATATAACTCAGTATATAGAGTCAATGAAGAACAGAACAAATACTGGAGGCCTCATCTAATTTCTACATTTGATTCTCAAATTTGGTGTAGATCTTCCTTTCAGCCATGTGAAAAAAGATGCCTTGTCAATTATTTCATTCTCATTATTAAAAAATACAAAAAGCACCAGGGCCTAAGCAAAACTTTCTTTAGAACTGAATCTTAAAATTAAATTTCTCATTGTTAATGGGATTATCAAGTGATGAAGAGGGCAATATTTTGAAGTAATTGTTGTGATTAATGAAACAGTACTTTTAGTGACTATAGACTAAATCAATTATAAAACTTTAATCATAATAATATAATGGCGTTTCACTGAAGTACTAAACTAAAATGGATTACCATTATTCAAAATAGAGTTTGGAGATCCTGATAGAAGTATCTTTGCTCTTTTATAAATACTCTTTGCTGAGCTGGCATTTTGATAAATGCTGGATAGAAAAAAAACTAAGTATATGATATTCATATACAATTAACACAAATATTATCTTAGTGGGCATATTTATAGTAGAAAATATCCCTAGAAAAAAAATGCAGATATGCAGACCAGACGTAGAAATAAAAGATGTGAGTTCTACTCTCTAGAAACTAACTTGTGTAGAAGAAGAGAATTTGGAGACGGAACTTTGTATTTCTTAGTAATGTCACATAGATATGACTTAAATAAATTTCCAGAGTAGGTATAATAAAGAGAAAAATCCAATTAAGTTGAATTTTTCTTCCTTCTTTTTTAGGTATTTCCTCAGTTAAAATCAGTGTCAGTCAATATATTACAGTGCATAGCATATAGTTACCTATGTGCATAGCATATAGTTACCTATATATGCACTTCTCCCCTGATATCACAAATTATAAACTATAAATTATAAAATATAACTGTCTCCAGTAGAATATGAAACCAAATTAGAAATTTGGGGAAAAATTAACATTTAATTTTACAGTACTGCATTGAAAGAAACTAATTTAATGGGAAAAATAGGAATAAAAGGCAACTGTTGTACTAGGTCAAATGACATTCTGCATGTATTACTATATTTTAAAATGACCCTAATAATTGAATTTCCATGTGTAAGCTTTCTGAAATAACATGGTTTATTCTCACATGATATTAATAAAAGAACAGTTCAAACATTTATGTCTACAAAGTCCCACATATTGTGCTGCAGGCTGGTGGTAAAAATAAATATGTATTTTAAATGCCATAGGGCTTAAAGTCTATTAGAGAAAGTATACACAAAGACCAGTATTTTTACTTCAAATAAAAACTGTATACTCATTGAAGAATGGGAACATAATTTGCTCTGCATTGTATCTCCTTTTCTTATGTGGAAACTTAGTGATAGATAACTACTTAATAAATATATCTTAAATAAACAAATGAAGATATGGATACAGAGAGAGCACACCGAGAATAAGCACTGAATTAAAAGTAGATGTTCAAGAATGGCTTTCTTATATGGATAAAGAGAACACAAGTAAATCCAGTGAATCATATTCATTCATTCGTTCAAAAGTTAAAATGTCCTACCATCAACTGTAATAGAATAGACAAGTGTTTGTAAAAACTGTCTTACAGTGCAGATCACCATGAATACGGCAAAAGAAAATTCAAAGTATAGCCAAAAGAACTAAGCAACTATAACCCCAAAACTTATAGAAACGCTTATCCATTGTAAGCAAGTAAGCAGTTGTACCAGAAAGAACTGTCTAAAACAATGTTAGTAATAGCTGTACAAAGTGTTTTAAAGACATTTTCTCATTTAATTCTCAGACAAATTCTGTGAAATTGACTTTATTATTGTCCTCATTTCACAGATAAAGAAATGGATGCTTAGAGCAGTTAAGTGGCTTATTTAAAATCATACCACTAGTAGGCTTCAGAGCTAGGAATATAACCCAGGTCTGTCTGACTTTGGAACCCACAATGTGCTAGTGCCTACGGATGGTATACCAAGAACAAGAATAACTGCTACACAGTTGTAGTAATAATACAGTAATAAGAAAGCTACCATTTACTGAGTATTGGCTATGTGTGAGAGACTGCTAGGCATTTTATCTACATTATTATTCTAATCCTCACATCAAGTTATGGCTTAAGCATTATTTTCATGAATTAAACGGCAAGAAAACTGAGCCTTAGAGTCAAATGTGTAACTTGCTTAAGATTATAAAGTTAGTAAATGACAGAGCTTAGATTCAAGTTCAGACATTTTGAAACCCAAATTCTTTTCTGCTGATCTGCCAAAGGAATTAAAGTAATGACTACTGAAATTGGGAGAAATCTGTCCATAATCAGTGATTTCTGACATTACCCTAGATACACATAACACCTGAGCCAAACGTTGGCTCTAAATACTGTAGTGGATCATTACAGCATTACCATAGAGCCCCAGACACTTTGGTGCTTTCTCTAGAAAAAGCTAAATTCTTTAAAATGGTCCCTTTATTTAAAAAAAAATCAGTACAATTTTTTGTTTGGATATAATAGTTTTAATATCTCCATTATTTAAATGAAACTTCTCACTAGGCATATCAAAATATTTAATTGAATCTTTTCTTTGCATATAAATGTTGCAATGGCCCCCTTGCAAGGCCAAATTCCTATAGCCTAGCATCTATGCCTTCCATAATATGGTCCATGTTTAATTATCAATCAAGCCTTCCATGTCACTATTCCAACATAAATGCTTCATTCCAGTCAGACCAGCATCATTTTTCAACCCTCTGTTTCTTTTTCTCTCTGTACTTTTGCTCATCTTATTTCATTTTTGGAGAAAATGCTTCACTCGAATCACCTTCTTTTAAAAAAATTAGCAATTAGACTTACAAACGCATAGTGTTTTTCAGCATCTTGTGACCTATCTGGCAAGCCCATAAAAGGTGACAGAACATCCTTTTGTTAACATTAAAGCACCAATTTATAATCACCAATTTCTACTGAGATGCTTTTATTTTTTTTGAAATTTTGAATTTTATTTTTTACACAGCAGGTTCTTATTAGTTATCCATTTTATACACATCAGTGTATACATGTCAATCCCAATCTTCCAATTCATCCCACCACCACCCCACCCCGCCACTTTCCCCCCTTGGTGTCCATACGTTTGTTCTCTACATCTGTGTCTCTATTTCTGCCCTGCACACCGGTTCATCTGTACCATTTTCTAGGTTCCACATATATGCGTTAATATACGATATCTGTTTTTCTCTTTCTGACTTACTTCACTCTCAGATGCTTTTAGATAATACTTCTGAGAGTAGTTTCAATTATCTGCTTACAATTATTATATAATTAGCTATTGTGTAACACACTTGGAAGACAAAACTATCTCAAATCTTAATATCACTGTCAAGAAAGCTGGTCACTGATAATATTATTAGTCTCTTACAAACGTGGTTACAGAACAAATCTTCTACACAGAATATCAGGGTAGGTAGTACTAAAACATCCGCACTTTATATTGTTATATTTTTTGTTGATCATTAACTGCCTTGATTTACAGTGTTTGTCAGGATACTGAAAGCATCATGTCTATCCATCACAAGACACGATGATCTTTTGGAGGTCTGTGTTGGGCAGATGGTCAATGTCTGTAGCCAGCATGCCTGCCAGTGTTACACTGCATTTGCTTCTGCTAGCAATGCATGCATCATCAGCTCATACTCCACATTTCAGAGAGACTGGGAATCGTTCTCACACTGTCATCATTATTTTCTTCTATTTTCTGACAAGAAAGACAACCACGGATTTCTAAAATATGTATTTGTTCAGTTAAGTATCAACTTGGCAACACCCTTGGCTTTGGATATTTTTTTATAACTCATAATGCATTTCTTTGTCATATTTTCAGACAGTGCGGGAAAGTTTCCTGGTACTATCATATATTATAAGAACCATAGACTTATTTTTTTCAAGTTCTCTCTGTTTTCCTGGAGGACTTCCAGTTACATTTTTGTCCAATTGACCACTCTCTGCTACTCTAGACCCTATAGTGAGCTATCAATCTTTAATAGGTTTTTCTGGCCTAAGCAATCTTTCAAATTTTTAAACATGTAAACTATATCACTATATATACATATATACACACACACACCTATATACATACATACAGGTATATATATATATAGGTGTGAATGTGTGTGTATATATATATATATACACATATGTATGTATGTATCATGTATTTGGATGCAAAATGCACACTTCCTTTTGTACTTTAAATTTTAAATATGCCATAGGAAATCAATTGTCTTGCCACTAAATGATGAGCAGCTGTGGAAAATAAATGATCAATGTGGAATATTTCAGCCTTCTGTTACATTGTTCTTTGAACCTGAGCCTAGCTCTATGTCAGATTGAATCAGAGTATAATTTTTTTTCTCACTTTCAACCAGGTAAGTTTGCACCCATATATTTTAGCACAGACTGTAATTTTTTGGTTCTGTTTTGAAGCAGGAGCTGTTTTTTCCTCTAACTTACAGACTAGTCAAAGTTTTTATTAATATTAGAATGGTCCTTCATGCCTCTGTTAGGATAACCAAATCAAATCTATATAGTGAATGTGAACTTTATATACAGCGATGTTCCTTGGCCCAGAGTGCAAGTTTCTCAGAGTGCAGAGAATTAAATATAATACAGAGTAGATCAGTCAACCAAGAAGTATTAGTGTCCAAGACTTCCAAATAGACATCCAATGGATTATTTTCATAGTACTTTATGTAAATAATTAACTGTTTGATGTAAATATTCCAAGGCAACCCTATAGAAACATTTTACAATGAAACTGAAAACTAAGGTGAACTAAAGGTGTATCTATGTGTATATTTTAGTATTTCCTGACATATAGTATGTTTATATTATTATACATACAATCAAAACATTTGCAAGTTCCAAAGCATTGTAAAGGTGTTCATGTCATCATGATTAAGAAACACTGTTCAGACCTTTCTAAATGGATCATTAGCCTAAGTTTGGAGGATCCACTAAGACATTTCAAAATAATCTATTCCACTACAAAAAATCTAAATCTTCAGAATGATACCTTCACTCATATCAAGATACTGAAAATATTGACATTTTTTTAGATTTGAATGAGAACTCCTTTCTATTTCACTTATATCCAAGCATTTCTTTCCCACTTAACTTCCCACTAGTCATCTAACTTCTGGCTATGAGATGAGGAGGACGGGGACAAATCACTGTTTGCCTCCTGGAATGAAGACGCTGAGAAAAAGATAAATGCCTTCATTTCCTGAGATTTTGGACTACAATGGTATGAACTAATTCATTTCTGGCCTTATAGAATTGAGTGCAAAGTAAAGTGTATTGAGGCCGACAATCAAGACCCTGTGTTAAAACCTAAAAAAATAAGCTTCTGGGGCTTCCCTGGTGGCACAGTGGTTGAGAGTCCGCCTGCCGAGGCAGGGGACACGGGTTCGTGCCCCGGTCCGGGAAGATCCCACATGCCGCAGAGCGGCTGGGCCCATGAGCCATGGCCGCTGAGCCTGCGCGTCCGGAGCCTGTGCTCCGCAACGGGAGAAGCCACAACAGTGAGAGGCGCGTGTACCGCCAAAAAAATAAAAAAAAGAAAAAGAAAAGAAAAAAAAAAAAAAAGCTTCTGTCTAGTTCAGTAACAGTGCATGAAGCTAAGGTGATGTTGACAAAGTTTATTTCTTATATGTTTTAGAAGATTTAGTTGCTTAAAATATTTTAGAATAAATTAACAGTCACTATTTTGCATTTCTTTAAAAGGGACATCTAAAAATTGCAAAACCAAATATAAACACTGCAATTCATTTCCTCCCTGTTTAATTCAACCCTTTACATTTTATGAAAGGCCCTCTTAAGTAAGGGCATGTGATCTTAATTATTTTAGGAATGTGAAAATCTGGTCATTTCATCTATGTGTGGCTGAATTTTACATGAGGTCTAAAATAAGCTTCCACCGTTCTCAGAAATTTTATTAACATACAAATGGAGTTTGGGGTTTTAGCTAGGGTTTCAAACAATTGTTCAGCGCATGATTCATGAAACACTGGGATTAACTGATATGTACTTCAATGAGATAGTGGCTTAGTTATATTTGACCTTAAAACTTTTCAGGAGCTGCTAATCTATTACTGATACTGATTTCAGATTCTTTTAAAACCCCTAATTGCACTATATGCCATAACAATCTATTTTAAATTTGGAGCGCTCAAGTAAAGAGCTTTTATGGCTAATTCAATTCTCAAAGATTATTTTTGAGTGTGGCTTTGTTTCATCCCACATTTCTGTATACGTAGACTCCCCTAGGCTACTGCTGCCCTACTTCTGATTCCATTCTAAAGATCACTCCCATCATCTGGGAATATAGTCTGTTTCATAATCCTTCTGTGGAATGAGAAGACATTCCTGCTCTTTTGCATCCTTCTTCCTGGGTCTCCAAATCCTTCAGGTAACCTATACAGTGTAGATATTGTTGTATAGAAAGAAATTTAGAAAGGTTTCAGATGTGCCTAAATCATTGTCATCAAAAATTAAGATAAAAGTATTGTAAATTACTTGTCAATACAATTACCCAATCTCACTTCATCTCAAACAAACAGGTGATTAACTGTTCAAAGTCCCAATCGATAGCACACAACACTGTAGGCCTGATGCTAGTTTTCAGAATAAAGAATCTGCTTAGAAATTTCAACAATCATGTGTATGTTTCACTGATGAGATGAGGATGGTAGCAGTTGCTTGAAGTGAACTCAGTTTAATTTTTCTTGCTTTTCAAGTGCCATGTTTACTTCAAGTTCTTTTACAAAAAGTACAGATAATTCTTAGAATAATAATCCTAAAAAGAAAGTAGACAGGAAGGAGAGCAGAACATAAAGGAGGAAAGAAAGTTTAATAAAAAGTTCTAAGAATCTAATACATGCCTTTTAGCTTTGGAGTGATGTTTTGTGTTATAGAGGTGAATTTTATTTTTCTGAAAACACAGGTTTAGGAGTACAGGCGTAATAAGTTAATACAGATATTCTAGTGAAAAAAATTCACAGAGTTGAATATATTCTAGGTTATCATCACATTGAAATAGTGGGGAATGTATAAGAGCATAACTTGAAACAGAAATGAATAAATTATCAGTTCCTATGGTTTTATTAATACTGACCCAACAGGCTTATTAGGATGGGACTCATAGGAGTGTTCTTTCAGGTCAGCATATTTGAGTGGTTCTAGTAAGAATGCATTGCAAGTGATTAGAGTAACACAAAACCTGTGAAAAATGGAAACGATTATTTCTCATCTTTACTTTGGGCAGAACCTTGATTAAATGGAGATTCTTTTTTGCCATAGGTGGTGTTGTTGACCATTAAAAATATCTGAAAAGTAGCAGTGAGTCAAGAAAGCTAGGTCCATATTCATTATCACAACTAGAGAATCTTCTATGAAACTGATCAATAAAGTAACAAAACATGGTACCAAAAAAATCTATGTTTTTATATATATATCAGAAGTAAAGTTCTTATTAATAAATGAATGCTCAAAATAAATTTAGCCATTCGATTCTATTCATTTCAAATAGTTTACTGAAAAATTGTTTATTCCATGTTAAATGTCATTTACTATACCATCATATCATCTGCTCCCTTTCTTTCTCTTTTACTTTGTCATTTTATATATAAATAACATAAAAAATATATATTTATTCTTCCCCAGGGCCCTTACCGGTTAAATTCTATGTATTTCCATGAGATTTATGTTTGTATTAAACAAGGTATTTGATCAAAGATACTGACTTTCTCTTAAGTATATATAGCAAGATAGATAAAGCTAGATTGCAGCAAGCACTATTACAACAAATTTCTCTGCATGGGATACAGTACAATACAGAGTCTTAAGGTCAGACTGATCTAACTCAGACTTCCATTTACTAGCTTCCTGGTCTTGAATGAGTTACTAATCTCTCAAAGATTTAGTTTCCTCAATGCAAACATGCTATAGTAATACCTATCATTCAAGTGATTCAGAGTATTAAATTAAGTGGGAAAAATATGCACTAGCCCTGAAACATAATAAGTTATGTTGACCTATCTCCAACAAAATATGTTAATGAGTTAAGTAGGTGGCTGTGTGCACAGTGGAAAGAATACAGGCTTTTCATACAAGCATACTTGGGTTTGAATCTTGGCTCCGTTAGTTATCAGAGTTGTGTTACCATGAATAATTTATGTAACAGTTTTCAGTCATCCATTTGCTCATTAGAAAAATTGGGAAAATAAAATCATTATCAGAGGATTATTGTAAGATTTACACGAGACAACTTCTATAAAGCTATAGCACACAAAAAACGTTCAGTAAGCGTAAGGTTCCCTTCCCCTCTCCTTTTATAGAGTATAAACTCTGGCCCATAGCACACACCTGCAAATTATTCATTCATTCAAGAAATATTATAGCACATCTAGTATGTACAAGATACACAGATGTATATACAATATCTGTGGATATAGTAGTGCAAAAGAGAGACAATTTCTCTACTCTTATGAAACATTCTACAAATCAATACAACCATGTCAACAAATAAATGAACAAAGTAATTCCATACAGTAATAAAGGCCATAAACAAAATGAGGGTGATGTGATAAAAAAATAATTATGTGAAAAGGAAATGCAATTATTAAATTGGGTGGTCAGGAATGTGATGCATATGGTTTCATCCAGAAACCACTGGATGAAAGGATAAAATGAATTTAAAAGAATTCTAGGGACTTGCCCGGTGGTCCAGTGGGTAAGACTCCGTGCTCACAATGCAGGGGCCCAGGTTCTATCCCTGGTCGGGGAACTAAATCCCACATGCATTCCGCAACTAAGAGTTCACGTGCCGCAACTAAGAGTCTGCGTGCCTCAACTAAAAGATCCTTCATGCTGCAACTAAATATGCCACAACTAAACATACCACAGTGAAGATCCCACATGCCGCAACTAAGACCTGGTGCAGCCAAAATAAATAAATATTTTTTAAAAAACACATAATCACTTATTAAAAAAAAAGAAATAAAATAATTTGAATTGTGACAATTATATGAGAAAAAAATAAAACAACCTAAATAATCAGCAGTAGAGAATACATTGAATAAACAATGATTTTCTCATACAAAGGAATATATAGCTATTTGAAAAGATGATGCAGGTCTATATTAACATAAATTATCATTAATAAATTGAATAAAACATTAGGTTACATAACATATAGTTTAATGCAATTTATGTAAAAATATACTTTTCTTTATACACCACTGTGTGTGTGTGTGTGTGTGTGTGTGTGTGTGTGTGTGTATGCATGCCCACATGCAAGCATGTATGTGTGTATGAAATCGTAGCTATCTATTTCTACATCTGGAAGAATATTCAATAATACAACACATTCATCATGGGTATCTTCAGGCAATGGCATTTTTGATGGAATTTTTGTTTTAAAACTTATGTCCTATGATGTGATTTTGCTTATAATAAGATTATATGTAGCCAAAATGGAATATTGTCCCTGAATTTTGAAAATAAATAAAAGACCCTAATAATAAGCATTTTGGCTTATTTCTCAAATTAAATCATGATTTTACAATATTTCACAGAATTACATCTCTTATGACAGCTTTCCATTATTTTAAGGCATATTTCAGTGATAATGTATTTCAATTAGGATATCGTTATACAAGCACAAAAAATGTCCTTTCATTATACATTTTAAACCCTCTTAGCTATGCAGGTTTTCCCTCTTAAAGAATATTTAAGTATTAACAATTTGCTGAAATTTTTACTTTTTTTGAATTTTACAGATCTATAATTGCAGCTTCAATTTCTAAGAAGATAGGCTTATTTTAATGCTCTTATTAATCACTGAGTCTCAGATAAGGAAACAGAAGAAAAAATATACTACAGACACCAAAACAATAATACTTAGTCCTCATAGTTCAAATTAGGCTTTGGCGATATGGACTAAGGGTATCCCTAGCCTATGATAAAATCAAGAAATAATGAGGTCACAGAAAACTTAAAGTTAAACTAAAAATTCAATGAAGTAAATGTAACATGTTTCAACTTTGGGAACAGATCAATGTCAGGTGTAAATATCTCCAATGTTTGTTCTTTTTATTTCATATAAACTTGGGAAGGATGGGGTGACACCTCTTAAGGAGAAAACCAGAAAATTTCAAGGTTCTTAAAAGAAACTTAAAATAACTGCTTACCCATTTCACCCCCTTGAAACAGGTATGGAATTGAGTAATAATACATGAAAATTAGTGTGAAAACAGGATTATGTTGATACATTTGCAGGTGTCAGACTTGCTTGAATAGATGCAATATGAAACTTCAGCTGCTTTTGAACATTTACAGCTGTTGCCTGTGCATGAGGATATATATGTGCGCACGTGTGTGTCTGTGTATTATGCACTGCTAATGCAGTTGATCCAACAAATTCAGTTGGCTTTCATCTGACTTCCTCTGACTTCCAGTGTCAAAAATTGATTATTATCAGAGACAAGAAAAACAATGGAATATAAAGCTTGGCTGTTCAAAACATTACCCTAAATATGTCAAGAGAAAAAAATCTAAGCTGAGCAAAAGAGTGCTACAATGTACTGATTCGTTAAAAGCACAAACAAGACTGCTGTGATAAGAATTTTTAAATTTCTTTTTTCATGCAGAGAATTTGGTTTTGAACCAGAATATAAATAGAACAAGATCTTCACTGGGTTTTCTGAAAACTACTACACCTCACACCAGGCTGTCTTGAAATATGAAAAGGACCATTACTGTATTTCAAAATTTCCTTTCTGTTGTGCAAAATTAGCAATCTGCAATAACCTACTGCTAATCAGCAAACACCAGGCAACTTTACCACAACAGGCAACTATTTGGAAATTGTAAAACTATCAGCTTTGGCTAAAGGAGTTAAAAGCCTACAGTTCTTATCCAGCCCCAGATTATGACTTTTAATTCCAGGGCAGACTGACCTCTTCATCTGAAAGAACTTTTATAGCTTAAAGCCCTGCTGATGTCATTTTCTTAAATTAATCAGATTTCCATGCTCGGGTTCCACAGCAGGAAAGAGATTTCATACAAATCAGCTCTTTTCCCACCTGCAGTTTCTCTTTGGTTCCAAACAGTCTTATGCAATGATTTATTTTACATAAAGGATTATTCCTGATAAATGCAAAGGTAACTTTCCGAAGCAAAACCACATAGTCATGCTGGTCTTTAGCTCCCAGTAACCAATAGAGGGGAGTTGAGTACTTTCTCTCAACTATGTCACTGTCTAATCAAGCACTATGTTTTATCAAGACCTTGTGTATGTACTGTGCTCACCACAGCTAGAAGAGTAGCCAAGAACAGTTATTTCTTGTACTCTTGTGTAATTTATTAAAAGTACACTTTTATCATGGACAACATATTTCCAAAAGAATTTTATTCATTCTAACCTCCCAGAATTTTCCTAAAAAATTAGAGAAAAAATAAAAAACAGTAGTAATAAAGGGAATAATCGAAGAGAAAAAATTCATGCAGACAGAGATTATAAATCCTGAATCTCCCAAAGGTATGCCTTTCCAAGCATAAAATAGGCTCTGTGGTAGGTGGCATAACAGCTCTCTAAAGATGTACATTTCCTAATCCCAGGACCCTGTGAATGAATAAATTACCTTATAAGACAAAGGGGACTTTAAAGATGTGATTAAGATTAAGGACCTTAGGTGACTCCGTGCCACAGTGCGTAGGGAACTGGGCTTCTAGAGGCTGAAGATTAAGGACCTTGCAATGGGAAGACTGTGCTGGATTATGAATCTAATCATGAATTGTTAAAAGTGGAGAACCTTACCTGGCTGTGGTGAGAGGGATACAGGACTATGGAATAATGGTCAGAGAGATGAGAGCTTGATGGCTTTGAAGATGAAAGAACAATGCCATGAGCCAAGCAATGCTGGAGGTCTCTAGATGCTGGTAAAGATAAGAAAATGGATTCTGCCCTAGAGCCTCCAAAAGGAAGGTAGCCCTACCTACACTTTCATCAGGAGACTGTATTGGATTCCTGACCTACAGAACTGTAAGGTAATAAATTTGTAATGTTCTAAACTATAAGTTTGTGCTAATTTGTTACAGAGCAATAAAAACCACAAGATCAAAACTAAAACCTCTTCCCTATACTGTTTTTCTAATTGACATCTTAAAAGATGAGGTAGATAGTGGTGTGCTCACAGGCTATTATCTGAAGATTTCACTTTAGTTGTGAAAGACACTGTGAAGTGGACATTTAATTTTGGTCTCTCCAGTATCCCCTCTCCACTCTTTATAAAATCCAACTTTGGGAGCTTCTTTCTCATTGTGTACCTTCTTAGTGAAATTGTAAATCAGATACTTTCCTCCTTCCAACAGCCCTTGCTAGGGTGGTGCAGGCGTGTTATCCAAACCAAGCAAATAAAACTCTCTCTCTCCAGGGGCTTTAATTCTTGAGCAGGAATTAAAGAAGGAAAAGAGATAGGGAACCATTTTTCACAGTCCACATTCCCAGAACTACTCTGGTTTCTATATTGTTTCAGTTACAATCGTTAATATACAACTTTCCTGAATATTCATCTGATATTTCTCCAAATAATAGTATTATTGTTTACAACCAGAACTGGTTTCCATGGTTTGCAACCAAAAAACCTTAAATGATCTACACAGCACTTGAATCAATGAGTATGCACATATTTGGGCCTTAACGGAATTTATTTTGACAAGTCTGATATAACTGAAGTATATTTTCTTATAATGTTCTTTCTTAAGATCCTTCCTTGGTTGTGTAGCTCCCACACTAGACTTAATTCCTAACACACACCACTCATTTGATTTTTCCCACATTGCACCTTAGTTCTCATCAAAAGTAGACTGCTCCGTCATTCATATTTCTTCAAGAGAATAGCTAATCTTAAAAAAAAAACTACATTAGGAGGTGTGGATGGTCATCCTAAATACATATAAAGTTGACTCTTGAACAACATGGGTTTAAACTATGCAGGTCCACTTATACTTGGATATTTTTCAATAGTAAATACATTATACATTCTGTGGTTGATTGAATTCAGGGATGCAGAGGAAGCCTGGATACAGAGGGTCGACTATAAATTGTACGTGGATTAACCCCTGCATTGTTCAAGGGTCAACCGTACTATTATGCCCAGACAGCCCCAAATGAAACACATTTTTCACAGATCTATAATGATGGTATTAATAACAATTGATTACCTGCCAGAGCATGATGGATTATTTTTAGTTTTACTTTATTTAAAAAAAATAGTTTTATTTCTCCTCATACTACTTTATTTTCTCAGGGAAATTCAGTCCTTCATTTTCTTCTTAATTCTTAAGAAAGTGGCAATTCATGAGTAAGCTTCATGGGAGGCCAAACAATTGCAGACAAATAAGCTTGCTATGTATGCATTTCAGTTCTACTTTTAATTTTAAAGATTACTTGTAAGGAATTCTCTCCCCTCAATCACTTTTTTTTCTTACTTCAGAAAATAGTTGTATGGACTCCATGTTTATGCCCCCTCCCCAAATTCTTATGTTGACACCCCAACCCCCATGGGATGGTATTAGGAGGTACAGCCTTTGGGGGTTAGTTATGTCATGGGCCTTAGGATGGGATTTGTGATCTCTTAAGAAACAAGAGAGCTTGCTTTCTCTCTCTGTTCTCTGCCACATAAGAACATAGCAAGAAGACAGCCATCCACAAACCAGTAAACGGGCCCTCACCAGAATGCAACCTTATCTCTGATTTCCAGACTCCAGAGCTGTGCAAAAGAAATATTTGCTATTTAAGCCACCCAGTCTATAATAATTTGTTACAGAAGCCTGAGCTAAGACAGCAGCATAGGTGATTGCAAAGAAAAAGGAGATGTACTAAAAAACATTCTCAGGGTACTCAAGCAATTAAGATCTTAAAGATCAGAACACTAAATTCAGAGGCTGATTTTAACAAATATAACAGAAGCAGAAGCTGTTAAAAAAAAACAAACTTAAAAATACATAGAAAATGCAATTTAAGTTAGTCTCCAGACTCTTCTTCTGAATATGACCTCTCTAACTGTAGCAAAGATAATGACTTACCACTACTTTTAAGTAAAATGTCTACAGGAACCAAAACAGTGAAAATTAGGCAAAGTTTTCAATCCATCTGATCAATACTTGCAATGAAAACATCATTCGGTACAGAAAATTCAGTTGTGGAGCTGTATTAATCACTGAAGCTTTCTGCCCGGCAATAGAGCAGTAGTTAAAATAGTAAGCTAGATTCCATGGGGCTGACTGAGGTCATATTTGGTTCTGCACCTCATGAGGTAGGTAACTTTTCCATTTACTTAATGATTCTGGTTTTTCATCTATAATATGACAAAAATAATAATCTCTCCTTCATAAGATTATTATAAGGATTGATTTAGGCAAGATATATAGATTGCTTATCACAAAAGTTGGCCCATAACAAATTCTCAATATTTTACAACTATTATTTATATCATTATTATGTTTACATGACATTATTATGTTTACAATAGCCGTTTTTAAACAATACTTTGTGGGGTCTTTGGAGCAGGTAAAGAAGGAAAGGCTTTAACATATAAACTTGACCTTTCCCAAGCCCTGTTCTTCAAGGAGAGGAACGCTACTTAAATTTGTTTTCTGAAATGGAATTCTCTGCAGAGGGTGAATGTAAAATAGTTCTACTGGGGAACAAGTTGGAAAGTCACTATGTAATAATTACCAAAGTTCGATCTAATGTTCTGATTTCCTTTATAAAGAGTAATACTAATTTTATGGTGAGAAGTAAATTCACCTTGTTTTTTTCATCCTCAACTGAAGTTTGGTTAATATATTTTTTCATATCTTTACTCTGAAGTCTTATTAAGTGTAGGGGGGACATGAATATATAATGTTAGAATTTAATTTAATTTGCATATTAAAAGAATCTTACCCAGGCATATTTACCAATATAGGAAAATTGTGGAGGTTGATTTTTATTATGGTGAAAAACACATAACAGGGCATCAACCCTATTAACTAATTTTGAAGTGGCCAGTACAGCATTGTTAAGTATAAGCACAATGTTGTACAGTAGATCTCTAAACCTTTTTCACCTTGCATGACAAAACCTCTATACCCATTGAACAGCAGCTCTCTATTTCCACCCCCTTGTCTTACCCCCAGACAATCACATTTATACTTTCTGATTCTATGAGTCTGACTGCTTTAGAGATACTTCATATAAGTGGAATCATGCAATATTGTCTGTCTCTGACTGGTTTATTTCATTTAGCATAATGTCCTCAAGGTTCACCCATGTTGTAGCATGTAATTTATTAGTTAAAGGTCTGTTCAGATTTGCTATTTCTTCATGATTCAGTCTCCGTAGATTTATGTTTCTAGGAATTTATCCATTTCTTCTAGGTTATGCAATTTGCTGGCATGTAATTGTTTATAGTCGTCTCTTATGATCCTTTTAATTTCTGTGGCATCAGTTGTGATGTTTTCTGTTTTATTTGAGTCTTTTTTCTTAATCTAGCTAAAGGTTTACCAATTTCGTTGATCTTACAAAAACAACTCTTAGTTTTGTTTTTTTTTCTATTGTTTTTCTATTATCTTGTTTATTTCTGCTCTATTTCCTTCCTTCTGCTACTGTGGGCTTAATTTGTTCTTCTAGTTCCTTGAGGTAAAAGTTAGATTATTTGAGTTCTGTTCTTTTTTTTTTTTTTTTTGATGTAGGAATTTATCACTATAAAATTCTTTCTTCATACAGCTTCTGTTGTATCCCATTCATTTTAGTATGTTTTGTTTTTGTTTAAGATATTTTCCGATTTTCCTTTGGAATTCTTCTTTGACCCATTTGCTGTTTAAGAGTGTACTGCTTAATATCAACATCTATGTGAATTGTCCAGTTTTTCTCCTGCCATTAATTTCTAGTTTCATTCCATTGTGGTCAGAAAATATACTTGGTATGATTTCAATCTTCTTAAACTTGTTAAGCCTTGTTGTGGGAAATAACATGTATATGTTCTATCCTGAAGAATGTTCTGTATGTACCTGAGAATTAATGTGTATTCTGCTGCTGTTGGTTGGAATGTCCTATATATTTCTTTTAGGTTCATTTTGTCCATAGTGTTGTTCAAGTCCTCTGTTTCCTTGCTGATTTTCTGCCTAGATGTTCTACCCATTATTGGAAGTAGAGTATTGCTATCTCCTATTATCATGTTATTGCTATTTCCCCCTTCAGTTCTGCCAAAATTGGCTGCATATATTTGTGTACTCTGATGTGGGTGGATATAAAATTGTTATATCTCCTTGGCAAATTTACCCTTTTATCATCAGATAACGCCCTTTGTCTCTTTTGACGGTTTTTGGATCGATATAAGTATGGCTACCCTTGCTTTCTTTTGGTTACTGTTTGCTTGGAATATTTTCCATCCTTTCATTTTCACTTTTAGCTTTAAGTTTCTGTCTTGGTTGTTGAGGACAGACATCATACTGCCACAATATAGAATTTGCAAAGTCAGGGATTTTTTTTGTTTATTACTATATTTAACGTATCTAAATAAGATCTGACATATAGCTAATGGTCAGTAAATATTTTTGAATGAAGGAATGACTTCTATCAAGTGATATAACCTTACTGTGACTCCAGGATTCACTTTTTTTCATCTACAAATGGGGATAATAATAGTACCTTTTGCATATGGTTATAACAAAAGGTAAATGAATTAATGAACATGACCCACTCATTAAATATTAGCTCGTATTATTATAATTACTTTTCCATGTATGCATGTTCACATAGTACTTAACCTTAGGATGGGTTGGGAACATAGTTGAATTTCAAAAAAATTTACTGAACAAAGAAGGACAAATGAGAGTGGAAAAATCATAAGTCAATGAACCTGCACTGAAATTCTACTTTGTTTTTGAGAATGTTTTCTTGAATGTCTTCCTATGTTCACATCTACTATGGATTTCAGCTTAAACCACAAACATACCTTAGAAAGTTTACAGATGATAAGCTTTTTAGGTACAGATATATTTTTTTGTTTAATGAAAAATTATAAGAATAATAATATAAAAATGGCTTTTCACAAAATATATATGCACACATACACATTAATTCTCCATTTTGGGTCACTTTTTATCTACAACCTTTAGAAATATACATACTAACCTTTGTGTATGTATCCTTTCTCATCAGATCAAAATGACATTCATGCTTATATACTTATTGGTGATGATATTATCACCCCTTACTGACTCTCCTCTCTTTTTTCTTGTTTCGTTTCATGTTTGAAAAACTCCCTACTTCTTAGTATATCAAGCTACCTTGTGTAAGTCATGGGACTCTTGGTAGCATAGAATATCTGTGAAGTTGGAAGTGTTCCACCAATTTCTCAACTGCTTTAACTGGTGTTAAAGATATTAAGAAAGAGAAGGAATTATGCTGCTTGATAACTGAATTGAATCTGTTACAGTGCAAAAAAAAAAAAGTCTGTTGATAAAAATGATGCTATCTATCACATTCTAGACTATTCTATTTTTATGAAGGGAAAAACATGAAAGTTGGAAGGAGGAAACAGAGGGTGCTAAAAGGTCAAAAGGAGAAGAGGGATGTTTTAATTTTGCTGCCCTAGTCATTTGTTTCCCTCTCTAATGACTCCTTTCCCTAACCCCTCCCTCCTGGCAGATAACCACTGTCTCTGTGGTACTACACTATGCAGATACATTGGCACTGGCTGATGCACATGACTATACTGTACCTATCTGAAAAGCAGCTGTTTATAACTGTCTTCTCACCAGGCAACAGCCAGAGATTTTTGTTTGGGGCAGATATCTTCCACGGTTGGTACACAGACAGAGAGAGCAGTTAACTGGCAAGAATAGTAATTGTTTTCCACAGCAGGCTCAGGGCTGCCACCACAGCGACTGAGAGAAGTGGGGATATTTAAGCTGCCTGCACAAATATCTAACTTTATAAGATGCAGAATAGTCATCACCACCCCTCCCCCAATATTCTAGGCCATTCTTTCCAGTGAAAAAAGCTTACTCATCTTACTTTGTTCCCATAGCCAAAATTTTTATAGATATCCAAAGAGTTATTTAAATGAAAGGACAGGTTTATAACTTGGTAAAGTCAGAGGTAACAACAAAGACCTCATAACTGCTGTCTTTGTAT
The DNA here is from genome assembly GCF_011762595.2 of Tursiops truncatus. Classification (NCBI taxonomy): domain Eukaryota; kingdom Metazoa; phylum Chordata; class Mammalia; order Artiodactyla; family Delphinidae; genus Tursiops; species Tursiops truncatus. Next base: position 88,149,148 of record NC_047040.1, on the reverse strand, counting down.
AGGTTCCTAGAATTCATTATGCTTATAGATTTAAAATAAAAATGCTTATAGTAGATTTAAAATATTTTTTCAAAATTTGCTGATTCTTACTTTGTGGTACAATCTATGCTTTGAAATCAACACTGATATTTCTATCTCTAAATTACATTTAATACACTACCGTCTTCATTATTTTGGTTATTCTTTTCACTATCTATAATACTTGCATTTATATACATACATATTTTAGTTATAAATGTAAAAGTGCTTTTGGACCTTTAAGAAAAGAACACTAAATATAATAAAAGGTATTTACATTGATTTTTCCATATGTCTTATTATCAGTGACTTAGACATATCAGCTGTATTATAAAATTATTTTAAAAAGTGATTCAGTCAAAAGACCTAATATCTACATAAAACCAGTAGCACAATTGCTGTCAGATTAGGTAGATGATACCTTCAAGCTTAAGAATCAGTAGTCTCTAAGTTTTGATGAGCTTTAAGCCTTCATCTCGTTAAATAACTATTTCAAGGCACTCATCACTTGAAACAGTTTTAACTTCTAGGACTAGTGACTCTAAAGGACTGGACTTTCTGAATCTTCACTACTATACCCACTCTGATTTGGAAGGCAATCTGAATTAAATTAAATTAAAAATAATTATATGTTTCACATATTACATGACTTTGTGATTTTTAGTGATATGAAGTATTTAAATGCTTCCATCTTTTTCATTGCTTCAATTCAAGTACTGCATCAATCTCATTAACACTATGTTTGACTATAAGCCTTGCTATAACAATCAACGTTCTACACATCCAGGTTCAGTATAAAGCCAGAACTATCACGAACATATTGAAACACTATATGAATCTCTCAGTAATTTACTCACAGTATACATTCCCATGGCATTAGCCCTTGGGGTAACCTTGTAGTAGGTATCAATGAACCCGATTTACTTTGAAAAATCACAGGAATAAGAAATGGCAGTACTGGTGTTTTAAATAAAATAAGCATGGAAATTACTTATATTTGAAATATAGATTTTCAAAAAATGACACTCAGTTTGAGTATTCTGAAGTACATGAAATAATCAAGTTCCTGATTGGGCCTATGTCCTTATTCTCATCTCATAAAAACATACCAGCAAAGCTTCTTTGCAATGACAAAGAAATAATAGACCTAGCTGAATGCTTGATAAAAATTCTCAGTTTAGAAGCAAGTGATTTTTCACCTGCTCTTTTTTCTTCCAGTCATCACCTGTACATTTCGTTTAGACAGGTACTTTCATGACAATGATTTTCCCATTTATATATTTATGTAGTAGTTAGTGAATTATTTTTTGGGTTGGACTCCCCAAGGGGAGCAGAAAAGTGAAGGTCAAAACCAAGATAAATAAGCCAGTTTATATAGAACTTTTCCAATATTTTATTTTCTTATTAGATTTCATGAAAACAGAATGTTACTACATAAATTTTTATGCTACAATTCTCTACCCTGACCCCAGTGAGCAATTAGCCATTAAAATCTGATTGATTGTAATCTGACTTCATTTTTAACTTTGGGGATGCAAATATTATATAAATTTATGTGTAAACTTGAATTAAATATGTATCCATATTAGAATAATCTAAGAATTATGATATTATAGGATAATGATAAAAAAGCAAGTCACAAATGCTCAATTTAACCAATAAATCAATAAAAGGCCACGACAGAAAAATATGGCAAAATGACCGATACGTACTTGACATGAATGGAAAAATATGCTTATGACTATGAATTTCATCATGCTGTAAGATTTCAAAATTCGTGGCAAAATTGCTAACTTGATTAAATCACCAATACTCAAAAACACCCCTATTCTTACTGTAATACAGAACAAATGTGGTAAGACTCTCCAACACCTGTCAGCAAATAAGTTTAATATGTTTCTTATATATGTGTATATATTAACTTATAAAATATGTTTATTTCATATATCAATCATTTTCAATTGCTGTTTTGTTTGTTTATTTATTTGGTTGGCTATTTGTCTCTGAAACTAACCATGGCCCCAAATCATTACTATTACAAAATGGTAAATAGTAATGTATTTATTTTAAAGTAAAGATCATCTTTACTTTAAAATAAATGGCTGAAATCCTGAGGGAAAAAAACAAAGCAGGAGGCATAACCCTTTGAGACTTCAGACAATACTACAAAGCTACAGTAATCAAAACCGTGTGGTATTGCTACAAAAACAGACATACGTATCAATGGAACAGGAGAGACCAGATATAAATCCAGACACCTACAGGCAATTAATCTTTGACAAAGTAGGCAAAAATATAAAGATGTGAAAAAGTCTCTTCAGCAAGTGGTGCTGAGAAAGTTGGACAGCTGCATGTAAATCAGTGAAGTTAGAACACACCCTCACACCATGCACAAAAGTAGATTCAAAATGGCTTAAAAACTTAAACATTAGACATGACACCATAAAACTCCCAGAAGAGAGCATAGGCAAAACATTCTGTGACATAAACCTTACCAATGTTTTCTTAGGTCAGTGTCATAAGGCAATAGAAATAAAAACAAAAACAAACAAATGGGACCTAATCAAACTTACAAGCTTTTGCACAGCAAAGGAAATCATAAACAAAACAAATAGACAGCTTACAGAATGGGAGAAAATATTTGCAAACGATGCGACGGACAAGGGATTAATCTCCAAAACAGCTCATACAACTCAACAACAAAAATAACAAACAAGCCAATTGAAAAATGGGCAGAAGACCTAAATAGACATTTCTCCAAAGAAGACATACAGATGGCCAGTAGGCATGTGAAAAGATGCTCAACATCACTGATTCTTAGAGAAATGCAAATCAACACTACAGTGAGGTAGCACCTCACACCAGTCAGAATATCCATCATTAAAATCTCTACAAATAACAAATGCTGGGGAGGGTGTGGAGAACAGGGAACCCTGCTACACTGTTGTTGGGAATGTAAGTTGGTGTAGCCACTACGGAAAACAGTATGGAGGTTCCTCAGAAAACTAAAAACAGAATTACCATATGATCCAGCAATCCCACTTCTGGGCATACATACAGACAAATCTATAATTCAAAAAGATGCATGCACCTCTATGCCCATAGCAGCACTGTTCACAATAGCCAAGACATGGAAACAGCCTAAATGTCCATCGACAGATGAATGGATAAAGAAGATGTGGTACATATATAAAATGGAATACTCCTCAGCCATAAAAAAGAACAAAATAATGCCATTTGCAGCAACATGTATACAACTGGAGTTTATCATACTAAGTGAAGTAAGCCGGAAAGAGAAAAACAAACACCATTTGATACAATGTATATGTGGAATCTAAAATATAACACAAATGAACCTATCTACAAAACAGAAAGAGACTCACAGACATAGAGAACAGACTTGTGGTTGCCAAAGGGGAGGTGAGGAGGGAGAAGATGGACTGGGAGTTTGGGGTTAGCAGATGCAAACTATTATATGTAGAATGGATAAACAACAAGGTCCTACTGTATAGCACAGGGAACTATATCCAATCTTCTGGGATAAACCATAATGGAAAAGAAAATTTTAAAAAATGTGTATATGTGTATACTGAGTCACTTTGTTGTACAGCAGAAATTAACACAACATTGTAAATCAACTATACTTCAATAAAAAATAAATAAAATAGAATTAAATAAATGGCTGAAACACTTGTTGCTGTCATTAGTACATTTCCCTCAATATAAAAGCTGTAAAATAGTTTATTATTATACTGACGGTACACGAAAATAAGTCAAGAAAGAAGTCATCATGTGAATAAAAATGAAATATTCAGTATTTTTATTTTAAACTTTTAAAATTTAAGAGTATAAGTTTCACTATTAGTAACTGTATAATAAGTTTCAGGGACAATATAACATGGTAACCCCACACACACACCAAAAACAAACAAACAAAGAAAACCAAAAAACAAATCTTGGGGGTGCTATCACTGTAATAACATTATTAGCATCTTCATTTTTTAGAACACATTGCTTTTTCATGTTGGAAGCATAATGCCACTACCATTTCGTATCTGTATTTTTTTTAATTTAATAATTATCAAAGTGATTTTTTTGCTTCAGCATGTATTAAATAAAGTCGTTTACTGGTTGAATCTATTTCCTTTATGGCTTTCTGATTGAATTGTGATGAGTGATTCCTTCAACTTGACTTTGTGCAATGCATTTGCAGTTTCACCAAGTCAATGTTATTGTTCATCTCCTAAGACCAAACTTTCCATTTGACAAGTTAAAACATTAAAGGTATCAGAATGTCTTTTAGGACCCAATGCTGAGCCCATTCTACAACAGGCTTCCCATAGGCCAGCTTAGATACTGAGATGCTTTGGTTCTCCCCAGAGTCAACTCTCCTCTCTGTTCTATATATACAGACAGAAACACTGATGTGACACTTTGCCAGAAGGTTATGGATCTAAACTTCTCTCATGGTTTTTGCCAGTCACTCTTTGGTATCTCGCATATTATTTCTCATCCCTTCCAATTACTAGGATGTTTAGAACTGCCTCTCCCCAAAACTTTTAAAAAATGTATACTACTCTCTTTGAGAATAATTCATATATAAATGAATTGGATGTAAACTGCCTGGATCGGATTGGAGTTTGCTTTACACTCCTTGAAGCAGTGATTTTTGCATTTAGATTACTGATGTATTTTCTAAACTATGACCTCTGGTCTGATTAGGGATCTCTTAGCAGGGCTGACAGATGACTGGTGCTATTTATGGCACACTTGATTAGCATTCACTCTTACATCTAGGAGATTGGTTTTTCACCATACAGAAGAAAATTTACTATAGAGATGTGTGAGAACAATTCTTGGGCATTCCAAGTGAGTTTCATAGAAGAGGAAGCAGCCAGACTGTTGGATTGGCAGCAACTATGGCTGTTTCTGCCCCATGGTTTATGCTTCCTTAAACAATTTGAAACAAACAGACCCTTAAAAATTAAATTTCCATTAAAAAATACTGCCTCATTAGTTTTCACTTATGATTCAGAAACATCTACACATACTATTTTCTACTAACACTCTCAAGTAATCAAGTCAACAAAATACCAAACAATTGTAGAATTAAGTATCAGGTGATTTTGCATGACACAATAATGACATGCATTTTACCAGAAGTTAACAAAATCTAGATTGATCACTTTTGGGGGGAAATCATGTCTCAGTTAAGACTTCATGAGATAAAAGGGACAGTCGCCTGTATACAGAGGGTTAAGTAAAATGGTGGAAATTATTAAAAGGATGTAGGAGCATCAAGGAAAGTGGCTGAATTTGGGAAGCCTCTCTATCAGTTTGAGGCTCTCTGTTCTTTCACATTTGCTTCATTCTTCCCACTTTGCAGATTATGTTTTTCTGTGTATAGCCCATCTCCCAACACCCTGACCAAAATGTACATATCTAAGTTTAAGAAAGTAAATGTATGGAATACACGAAGTGCAAAAAAAGGAAAAGAAAAAAAATTTACTATCCAGTGTCTACCACAAGTTTCCCCAAATAAATGTCATCTGAGTTGTGACATCTTACTAAATATTATGCTAGCGCGTGTGAAACATTTTAATGAATAAACTTCAGTCTCATCTTTCTAGTTCTGCAGTAGACAATTTTTAATGTTCAAGATCCCTTATGAAATCAAGACATTATTTTATTATCAAGAATTAAAATAAACCAATAATCCAAAATAAAATGAGATCTAATTTAAAAACTATTAATGGGCTATAACATATCTAAGGCAATTAATTATCAAATGCCAGCCAGACCAATCAGAGATATTACTCTATAGTTAGCTGGAGCTTATAAAATGACTGGCATAAATTCAGTATAAATTGGATGATCTGAAAATATGTGCAAATCTCAATTTTTCAAATAATTAATCATACTTAATATTAACTTTTCTCATCCATGAACATGGAATATCACATTTGTTTAGGTATTTTTAAATTTCTTTCAACAATGTTTTCAGTGTACAGGTCTTTCATTAAATTTTTTTGACAAATTATCTTTTCTTTTTTTTTTTTTTTTTTTTTTGCGGTACGCGGTCCTCTCACTGCCGCGGCCCCTCCCACCGCGGAGCACAGGCTCCGGATGTGCAGGCCCAGCGGCCATGGCCCACGGGTCCAGCCGCTCCGCGGCATGTGGGATCTTCCCGGACCGGGGGCACGAACCCGCATCCCCTGCATTGGCAGGCGGACTCTCAACCACTGCGCCACCAGGGAAGCCCGACAAAGTATCTTTTCTGATGTCACTTTTTATTATATAAATTTAGGTGTACAGCTTTATAGTTTAATAGCTGTGTACACTACAGAGTGATTGCAATCACAAGTCTAGTGACCATCCATCACCATACAGTCGACCTCTTTACCTATTTTGCCCACCCCCAATCCTCTTCTCTCATAACCTATTCTTTTCTCTGTATCTATGAGTTTGTTTTTGTTCTCTGTATCTATGAGTTTGTTTTTGTTTTGTTTGTTCATTGGTTTTGTTTTATGTGTGTGTGTGTCTTAGATCCCACATATAAGTTTTGTTGTTTCAAAACAATTGAATTGTTTCTTAATTTCATTTTTAGAATATTCACTGCCAGTTTATAGAGATACAATTGATTTTTACAAATTGATCTTGTAAAAACTCACCTACAGGTTCTAATAGGATTTTTGTAGATTCCTTATGATTTTCCATATATAAGGTCATGTCATATGCAAATAGAGATAGTTTTACTTACTTTCCAATATGGACGTCTTTTATTTCTTTTTCTTGTTTAATTGACCTGGCTAGAACCTCCAGTAGAATGTTAAATAGAAGTGCCAAGAACAGACATCCTTCTCTCTTTCCTGATTTTAGGATGAAGTCATTTAGTTAAGTCTCTTGTTAGCTGTAGGTATTTTAGCTGTCCTTTTATCAAGTTGATAAAGTTTTTTCTACTCAGTTTTATCTACTGTTTTAATCAAGAAACACTTGAATTTAGTCAAATGTGCTTTCTGCATGAATTGAAATGATCATATTTTTGCCCTGTATTCTATTTATATTAACATTAGTTGATTTTCAAATATTAAACCAACTTTGTATTCCTAGGATATACCCGACTTGGTCATGGCATACAATCATATTTATATGTTACTAGATATGGTTTGCTAGCATTTTGTTAAGGATCTTCCCATCTATATTCATAAGGAATATTGGCCAGTAGCATTCTCTTAATATCTTTATCTGGTTTTGGAAGCATGGTAATACTGGTCTAATAGAATGAATTAAGAGGTGTTCTTGCCTTTTCTAATTTTTGAAATAGTTTATGAAGAATTAGTATTAAGTCTTCTTTAAATGTTTGGTAGAATTTGCTAGTGAAGCCACTGGCCCTGAGCTTTTCCTTTTTTAAAATTTTTTAATTGAGGTATAGTTGATTCACAATGTTATATGAGTTTCTGGTATACAGCATAGTGATTCACAATTTTTAAAAGTTATTCTCCTTTTTTAGTTACTATAAAATACTGGCTATATTCCCTGTGCTGTATAATATATCTTTGTAGCTTATTTTATACATAGTAGTTTGTACCTCTTAATCCCCTACCCCTATTTTTCCTCTCCCCACTGGTAGCCACTAGTTTGTTCTCTATATCTGTATGTTCCTTTTTTGTTCTATTCACTAATTTGTTTTATTTTTAAATTCCGCATTTAAGTGATATTATACAGTATTTTTCTTTCTCTTTCTGACTTATTTCACTAAGCATAACACCCTCCAAGCCCATCCATGTTGTTGCAAATGGCAAAATTTCATTTTTTTATGGCTGAATGGTATTCCATTGTGTATATATGTGTACACACACACACACACACACATTCACACACCGTATCTTCTTTATCCAGTTGTCTCTGCTGATGGACACTTAGGTTGTTTCCATATCTTGGCTATTGTTAATAATGCTCCTATGAACATTGGAGTGCATGCATCTTTTTAAATTAGTGTTTTGTTTTCTTTGGATATATACTCAGGATTGGAATTGATGGATCATATGATAGCTCTAGTTTTAGTTTTTTAAGGAACCTCCATACTGTTTCGTACAGTGGCTGCACTAATTTATACTCCCACCAATAGTGTACAAGGGTTCTCTTTTCTCCACATCCTCTCCAACATTTGTTATTTGTGGTCTTTTTGATGACAGCCATTCTGACAGGTGGAAGGTGATATCTCACTGCAGTTTTGATTTGCATTTCTTTGATGATTAGCGATGTTGAGCATCTTTCAATGTGTCTGTTGGTCATCTGTATGTCTTCTTTGGAAAAATGTCTATTCAGGTCTTCTGCCCATTTTTTAATTGGATTGTCTTAATATTTTTTGACATTGAGTTGTATGAGCCATTTATATACTTTGGATATTAACCCCTTATTTGTCATATCATTTGCAAATATTTTCTCCCAATCCAGTAGGTTGTCTCTTTGTTTTCTTGATGGTTTCCTTTGCCATGCAAAAGCTTTTAAGTTTAATTAGGTCCCATTTGTTTATTTTTGCTTTTGTTTCCTTTGTCTTAGGAGATAGATCCAAAAATTATTGCTATGATTTATGTCAAAGAGTGGTCTGCCTATGTTTTCTTCTAGGAGCTTTGTGGTTTCTGGTCATACATTTAGGTCTTTAATCCATTTTGAGTTTATTTTTGTATATGGTGTAAGAAAATGTTCTAATTTCATGCTTTCATATGTAGCTGTCCAATTTTCCCAGCACCACTTATTGAAGAGTCTGTCTTTTCTCCATTGTACATTTTTGCCTCCTTTGTCATAGACTAATTGATCATAAGTGTGTAGGTTTGCTTCTGGGCTCTCTATTCTATTCCATTGATCTCTGTTTCTGTTTTTGTGCCAGTACAATGCTGTTTTGATTACTCTAGCTTTTAAGTATAGTCTGAAATCAGGGTACATAATATCTCCAGCTCTGTTCTTCTTTCTCAAGATCGTTTTGGTTTTTGGGTTCTTTTATGTTTCCATACAAATTTTAGAAGTATTTGTACTAGTTCTGTGAAAAACACAATTGGTTTTTTGGTAGGGATTACACTGACTCTGTAGATTGCCTTGGACAGTATGGTCATTTTAACAATATTAATTATTCCAGTGCATGTACATGGTATATCTTTCCATCCCTTTGTGCTGCTTTCAATTTCTTTCATCAGTGTCTTACAGTTTTCTGAATACAAGTCGTTTACCTCCTTAGGTATGTTTATTCCTAAGCATTTTCTTTTCTTTTTGGTGTGACTGTAAATGTGATTGTTTCCTTAATTTCTCTTTCTGATAGTTCGTTGTCAGTGTATAGAAATGCAACAGAATTGCCTTTAGGACAATTTACAGAAACATTTTATGACTGAATTTTTAAAACATAATTTTCTCAGTTACATTGCTGTTCTCCTGGGGAGAAGGTCTGCCAACTTCCTTCCAGAAGTCCTTCCTTTCCTAGGTGTATATATTTTTAATCCACTGCACTTTTATGATTTTATTTGATTTCTGACCCTATCTTGAAAATTAGTAGTAGATATATTTACTGTATGGAAAAATTTTCTAATTAGATTCTTGTAAATAAATATTTTTTTTACTTTTTTAAGGAACAGTTCATGCTTATAAATAGAAAAAAAAAGTAAACCACTTCTACTGGTAGCATTTTGTATTGAATAATTTACATGAGTAACTAAAGCTACACACATAGTTCTTATCAGAATATGGCATCCGTCTCTTCAGACAATGAATAGCACCTTTTGGATGAGGATAATATACTGTGCTGCATCACTGGGTTTCTCATCTTGGCACTTCTGTAAATCTAATTATAGATATATGTAGCAGTTGCTAACTCCCATTAATGGAAATGGATGCATCAATGACCCCTATTTTACTGGGTCTAAATAAACTAATACTCTAAAGCACACGCAGGCTATTTAAACCTTTCTCCTCTTGCTAAGCATAAGAACAGTAAATTATCATAAATCAAAGCTCACTGATGTATATATGACAATAGAAACAAATTATTAATGTATGAATATTCTTATTATTCCCCCTCCCTCCCCACCACACACACTTACACACCTCTTCCTGCTAAGAAAGTCTTATATAAGGATTTCTCTCAGAGGGTTTGTATTTCAGAATCAGGAGGAATTGCTGAACTGGTTGAAAAGGACCCTTAACTAAGGAAGGGGAAGGAGTTTTGAAAGGAATTTTAAAGATATTAGTGAGGTACTAACTGCTCGGAAGGGAGAAAGGGAATGAAGAGAAAAAAGAGAAGTTGAAGGTGTTTCTATGGACTAAAAATTTCCCTCATGGTATATAAGAACCACACATAAAGATCCTGAATTATTTAGAAATTGCTCCTTAGCCACCAAAGTGTATTTACTTGACCATAATTATATTCTTATTCTGAGTCACTTTAGTCCCTGCTTTCAACAGATTTCTAAATATAAAGGTTTAATTTAAATTGTTACCAATAACATGAGCTTAATTTTTTAAAAATTTTATTCTAGGGAAACACCTTAGGGCTACAGTATTTTTCAAACTATACTGGTGTTGAGAACTGTCACAAGAAACAAAATTAGCAATGTCTTCTCAGCATCTTAATTCAAACTATGCTACAGTTATAGTCACAGAATATTCAAGCAGAAGGGGGAAGGAAAATATGCCCCATGCCAAGAACATTCAAAACCCTGAAAAACTCCATTATAAATTTTTATAGGCAAACTACTGGAGCTAAGATCTGGACAGCTGATTATTCAGACTTTAAGTGTACTTAATGAGTTTGCACTTAAAATGCAAGTAACTATTTGCATATTATAGAGTACTCTCCAATTTTTACACATCATGCATAAAATTCTTCTCACCATGGGGATTCTGGGTGGCATGGGTGCATTGATCGTATAGCATTCAGAAGTGAAGCATCTAAATTAAACTATTTCCCACAGCATGTAGATATTTCTAAAGTAACATTTAAATGTAGATTTTTAATCTTGATCTAGGCAACTCTTTCTCTGTATATGATAAGCACTATGGAGGGTTTAATTAGATCAGGGTAGTTGATGCTTTAGGTCAACCCTGGAGTCTCTTTCTCCTATGTTTCCATAGTATCTTCTGTATATCTGTTTTACTACAGTGTATTTGGGGTGTGTGTGTCAGTGCATGCCTATGCGTATCTGTGTTGTGTGCACCTGTCTTTGGAAGAACACAGTAACCCCCCCAGTATGTGTTAAGTGAATAAATGAATGAATGAATGAATATCTGAATAATTCTAACTATTGACCTCCAGACTCAGAATTAGTACATACACATTTATTAATTTCTAACCACACAAATGTCTGCCACTTGTTAGAACAACCTCCATGTCTTCTCTTTCCTTTAGCCTTTCTGGGGGAGTGTTCCTAGGAGGCAGCTATAAGTTATGGAAGATCAGCGAAAAGGAGAACTGGTGACATGACTTATGTAGGAGACAGGTTCAACAGAGTACAGAATAAGAATTCAGGATTCAACCAAGAACATAAAAATCTCAGAGACAAGGGACAAGATCTATTCTGGGCTGAGAACCAGAAGAAGCAGATCAGTATGAGAAGTCAGGATTGCACATAAATGAAAGCCAAGGCTTTAAACTGAGCTGAGAAAAAGAAGAGGCAATAAGAGAAACAGGAACTAGATTTGGTCTTGGGGAGCAATTAAGATAGGGAGCTAAGCTTTTAGCTGCACAAACAAGCAAAGGACCTAGTCAAGAACGTTTGGATATGTATTTCATATTTTAGAGAGACCATATTTTAGGAAGAAAGACAGGATTTAACAAGGCCTTCCTGAATTTTTGCTAATAACATTTCAATCTTTTACACTGAGTAGTATGAACAGTTTTTTTTTAAGAATACTTAGAAGATGGAATGTAGAATTTCAACCACTTAGTATAAAATTCTACAAACTTAAAAAACCAGCACAAACAGCAAAATAATCTAATTTTTTTAATGTCATGATGTCTAATTGTTTTGCATTAATGAAAGAAAGTAGATTTCTTCTTACATCAGCTTCCCTATTTTTGGCTATTAAATAATTTATGAAGTACTACATGCAGACATTAAATTTCAAAAATACATGTGCTTTAGTACTTCAATTATCTTGCAGTGTTTATCAAAGGTAACAAGAAGAAAGTTTTAAACCCACTTGTTTCTGAAGTAATACAAAATTTTCTCTTAAAACTCTGGCAGATGGCCTTTAGGATTCCACTTAAGAACTAGATGCAACAACTGTAATATAATCAAAGCAAATTAATAACTTTAAAAAAATAACCATTTTACAATGTAAAACTAAATTTAAAATGGAGTCAGGAAGCCCTGAAGCAAGAGCTCTAGGGTACATACCACTCGCTGTAGCCTGAATAACCAGTAAGAAGGAAGATAAGAATTATTTTAACAAGGTCTGTTTGTATAGAATTCTTTCTATAAAATTCTCTTGGTCTCAACTTTGTTTCCATGTTGATAAGAATGTTACTTTTCTTCTTGCACAAGAGAGGACATTTTTCACATGGGAATTTCATTTCCTGATTTTAAGAAAAGGAGGATCCTCCCTGCCCCAGTAATAATGCACTAACCACTGCTTGCAGCCAGTAAGAAACTGCTGCAACCCCAAGCTCTTGTTCTTCTTCAGTGAACTTTCATTCAAAACAACCCTCCCCAATTTCCTCCTAAAGCCTAATAAAAACTGTCCCTCCCTTTGTCTCTTAGGAATTGCCTACGATTCACCACTCCTTGCCTGTCCCAAATTGCAATTCTCTGCTACTCCAGAATATACCCATTTGCTGGTAAAATAACTGGTTATTTTTGAGGTAGACAAGAATAATTTTATACTAAAATTAAGTTTAATGGCACATAAACCACAACTACTGCTCTACATCATTATATTTTTTCTCTAATTATGCACCTAACTGCATGGCTTAGTCTTAAATCAATGCCAGTGTGCAATAGGTCAACAGAAATGTGTACAATTTGTTGCTCAAACTCAGATCCCAAAGTAGGTAGAGTTAATCAGTGTAAGGAGTTACAGGTTAATTAAGCTCTTTTTCTGTGTTCAGTCTTCTGTAAAAAATCAAGGAATGTATGATTAAAAGAAGAAAAAAGCCAACCAACGAACAAAACTTTGATGTGTAGGACGGAATACCAAAACATATCCGCATAGTAAGGAAAAATTTAAAAAAAAGGAATCTGAGTAAAAAAAAGGAGCTTAATAACAAAACTTACTCTCTTGTTTCAGTTAAAAATGTGTCCAGAGAAGACGTCTAAAAATCATTTTGTGTAAATTTTTGTTTTTATTAAACAAATGAATTAACTAAGACTACAGTTTTATGACAACCAAAAAGAAACTCTATGGGAGAAACTCTAAACTCTATTTCCTCTATGGCAGGAAAAACATCAGGATATGATCTTATATTACTGATTAATCAGCTTCTTTGACCTTTAAACTGCCAGGTGATTTAGTCTGAACTTCTATATCCCCTTATTCAAATTCTAGAGCTAACATCTGTAATAACTTTCAATCTAATTCATGATAATAAGGCCAACTTTTCCATGCCTCAGTTTCCCTACATCAAAGGCCTGGATCATATTTCTTGTTGTGTGACAGGAATAAAAGGAAGGTTAATAGGAAATATTTACAGTCGTCCAGGATGGGATTTCAGACACTCAGCCTCAGCACCTTGGAGGACAGTCCCAGAAAACAAAAGGGACTAAAGCGCCAATCCGGACTTCCCCACACTCAACTCATGCTAGTCACACACTTTTCTGGTCCACAACACATAACAGTCACAAGAAATATTTCAATAACCCCTCGTTTGTTTGCAGACCACGTTAAAAATTACAGATCCCGTCACATATTGTTATTTGTCCCCAGAAGCCCTCCCTGTGGCACCGTCATCTCTGGTATGTTTTAAGATGGGGCATAGGTGGGTCAGCGGCTTGAGCACCATCACAGTGGGAGAAAGGCAGGATCTGCACCTAGCCGGCCCTTCCGCTCCCGGGGCTTTAAAGAAATCATTCCTTCTTACTGAGAGAACCGGCATTACAAGACCATCATCCTGCAGTACCTCATGTCTCCTCGCCCCTAACCAGCCAGCGCGCAAGTGGGCTGCCTCCCTATGGGCCTCCAAGTTGGAAAACGGTCTCGCCCCCGCCCCATCCTGCAGCCACTTCAGGTGAGGCACCGTCAGCCTGCACAGTCAACCCAGCTGAGGGCCAGCAACCCTGATATCCTGTGCAATAGCTTTCTCTGCCTGCATTCTGATCTGTCCCATTTAGACACTTTATATACCTGACCTAAATCTCCATCTGAATTAACTAGATCATCGTATTTTCCCATTTTTTTCAACACAAATCTGGAACAAATAGGAGAGAGACATTAAAAGAATGTACTATGTCCATACATCTCTTGATGTTGTGAAAACGTAGGTTTAATTTTAACAGGTTACAGCAGGGGTTTTCAGAGGGGACTATGTCAGAGGCATTTTTGGTTGTCAAGACTGAGGACAGTGAGGTCCTACAGGGATACTTTTAAACACTGCATTATGCATTGCATAATGTTTAACAGCATTATGTTTAACACAACAAAAATCTATCTGGCCAAAAATGTTAATCATGCAGGGCTGAGAAGCTCTGGGTTATAGAAACACCTCTTTGCTATTACTGGCTTTCCATCTGATCCCTGGAGTCTCAGGTAACTTAGAAGCACATTCAAACCTCAAACATCAGGAGACCAAATAATCAGAGTCCAAACATACTAAAAATATTTCTCTGCTTTATACTTTAGGACAGCGGTCCCCAACCTTTTTGGCACTAGGGACCGGTTTTGTGGAAGACAATTTTTCCACGAAGGGGGGGGTCGGGGGATGGTTCAGGTGGTAATGGGAGCGATGGGGAGCGAGTGGGAGCGGCAGATGAAGCTTCCTTGCTTGCCCTCCACCGCTCACCTCCTGCTGTGTGGCCTGGTTACTAACAGGCCTCGGACCATTACCGGTGTGTGGCCTGGGGGTTGGGGATCCCTGCTTTAAAAAAGCGAGAAAAATGAGTATAAAAAAAGCTCACTTCAGTAATTTTGTTTTAAAAAGTAGTCCATGGCTGCCCTGGTGGAGCAGTGGCTAGCAATCTGCCTGCCAACGCAGGGGACATGGGTCAAGCCCTGGTCCAGGAAGATCCCACATGCTGCGGAGCAATTAAGCCCGTGCGCCACAACAACTGAGCCTGCGCTCTAGAGCCCGCGAACCACAACGACTGAGTCCGCGCACCACAATTACTGAAGGCCGCGCGCCTAGAGTCTGTGCTCTGCAACAAGAGAAGCCACCGCAATGAGAAGCCTGTGCATTGTAATGAAGAGTACCCCACGTTCGTCGTAAATAGAGAAAAGCCTGTGTGCAGCCAATGCAGCCAAAAATAAATAAATAAATTTCTTAAAAAAAAAAAAAAAAGTAGCCCATTGCCTTATCATTCCCAGCCTTTACACATTATACATCTGCAATATTCTATAATGGGAACTGATATATAGAATAATTATCCTGGGACACTTCAGGACAATCAGTCAACATGGAGAGAGTCGCTTTTAGCTGTGTAGTCTAATTATGAAAAGAGGGAAATTGAACATTACAGTCTAGAAATATTTTCAACAATGCAACTTGAAACAAAAGAGACATTTTAGGTAACTGTGTTAACCAGAGAAATCAATTTGTCAGAGCATCCAATTCTGGTTAATCAAGGTTTTCAATTAGTTTCTATACATTTAATCCACAAATTTTATCTTAGCATAACTGAAAATGATAGTGTCAAAAGAGCTGTTAAAACATCAACCAGGAGCAGTCATCCTACCTTTGCAAGTACATAGGAAGCTACCCAAATTTTGAAAGTCATTGGAGAAAGACATTGTAAAATCTTCTATTACTGTTATTGATTCTAATAATAACTTTCATTAAAAGACTGGAAATGCTCTTTCCTATTTATGAATTGTATAGTTTACAAAAATAAGAATGAAAAGCTGATTGTGCAATGCTCTATAATATGATGCTTTAAATAAAAGTATATGCAGAGAAGTCCATACTTCATAAATATGCCAAATGGTTTATGAGAAAATAAAGGTTTTTCAGACCTTACTTTTTCCATAAGATTTAGTTTTATAGCACAATAGGTAGAATAAACATAAAAATTCATGTGAAGAACAATGGAAAATATACTACTAGTTTCTGAAAGTTCTGTATGTTTAATTTTCATACTTTTTAAAAAAATTTTAATCTTCCGATTTCCATAAAAACTTTTAGGCTTTCTAAGGTGCTCTGCATTTTGAAAGCTATCCATTTACCAAATGAGGCTGCTAAACTTCGGAGCAATATGCTTACTGCAGAACCTTTGTTAATGAAGATTTGTGGCTTTAAATGACATAGCACAGGTAACATTTATGTGGTAATTAACAAAACTATATGAAACTGCCTTTCCTTAATTTTAACAGCCACTACCTTTTTTTTTTTTTTTTTTTTTAAAATCAAGTAATCTACTACCTGGAAAGATGTTCCTTTTTTGTTTTTCAGATTAGAAAAACAAAAAAAATAGAAATGTGTTAAACTGAGTCTACTCGATACAGTCTGCATTTTTGCTTGATTATCATGAATCCCACCACTGCACAGCACACTTATGACCTTTTCCAGCATATAATTTCCATTACAATGTTATGACTATTGAAATTGGCATTTGGAAAGCTGCATGCAAATGTGAATAATCTCTGGAGTATACAAATTTATTTAAATATTTTACTGTAAGAGAAACATTTCTTTGGAATCAGTGTTTGATAAACTCCAAGGGGCTTCCTCAAGTGTTACGTCTTTTTGTACCTCTGATTCTGCTGGAATTTGGTTCTCCTCCAATCTTTCCCTAACTCTACTTTGCCCTCCCCTATATTTTTTTTCCCAGTTTACTGGCTAAAGGGGGCAGGAAGAGCAGTGATCATTTTGACTAAGGTATACAAAGAACAGACAATTTTAACAGGGGAAATCATTTAACTTAATAGACCTACATTGATTCTGAAATAGCACACATATAAAATTATTTTGGTTGAAACCATGTATTTTCTTTCAAGTTAAACAGAATAATAATAGTTGCTATGAAGACATGGACAGATATACACTCTTTTTCCAAAGATGATATGATACTTTTCTGAGTTTAAACCAGTGTTTCTCACATGCACTATTGATATTTGGGGCCAGATAACTTTTTTGCTGTTGCACTTGCCCTGTATACTATAGGATGTTCAGCAGTATCCCTGGCCTCCATTCACTAGACTCCAATTGTATCTCCCAGGATATGATAACCAAAAATACCTCCAGACATTGCTTAATATCCTCTGGGTGGCAATATCACCTAGTTGAGAACCGTGGGTTTAAACAGCTATATCTGGGTGCAAATACATTCATTATTAAAAGGAGAAAGGGAGAAAGAGAAGAGAGGAAAGGGGTGGGTCGGGGGGGTGGGGAGAGAGAGAGAACACAGAGAGAAAATTCCTAACCACAGGTGCACTGCACACTTTCTGTCTACTGTTTTTTCATTTTTATCAGTTCTTGCCTAATACACACTTATTAAGTTCTGATATCCACGTTAATAGTGAGTTTGAACAAAGATTCTAGACTAGAGCTAAGAATGAAATCCCAGTTCCCAGGGTATGCCAGCTTTGTAAATCTCTGATTTCGGGAAAGATATAAATCTTGCTAATCCACAGTTTCCTCATTTGTGTGCAAATTATAGTAGTACTGGTACACAGAATTCTGTGGTTAAAATATGAATCCATCTAAAGTACATAGTTAGATGCAGAGTAAACTCGAAACTGTTTCTTATATATATCTCACCATCACCTAAATCATCACTAATGAATCAGAATCCTACTTGTGAAAATGAAAAGGTTATATTTTAAAATAAATATATATAATTAGGGAGAACATGAAATGATTTAATATTAATGTTTCAAAATATAACAAAGAATAAAAATACTTTAAGAGACCCATAACATTAATTTACAGTTTTAAGAGTATTGATCCACATAAGTAAATCTTCATTTACTTTGAACTGATTTAGTGGAGGGGAGTGTGAAACCTTAACCGGGTCTACTTTTTAAAAGATAATTTTTCATGGCTGAGATAGGTATTTTGTATTATACAGTATTTTTTATTAACTCCAAGGACTCAGCCCTCAGAATTCTTTAAGCAGTGATGGTAATGGTCTAGGTTAAAAGTACTGACGTGTTTATAAACTATTCCATATTCCAACAAAACATGTTTCTACTAATAGATAGCAGTTTAAAATTGCTTTAACACAACTGTCTACTTGGCCCCTGCAATCCATGCAAATGAATTTCTAAACTAAAATAATCTAAATATTCTCCAGCAAGGAACTTACACTTGTAGAACATGCCCTGAGTGTGTGCATATATGAAACATTAACCCATCTGTGCATTTCTTAAACAGAATACAATCTGTAAACTTTAAATTTAAGCAGTTTGTATAGATACAGTGATTTAAGTTTATACTCTTAGTGAGCCAGTAGCATCATTTTAGAGACTCAACATTGAAATAATATTATTTTTACCTGACGCAGAGATAGATTATTTAAATTCCAAAATAATCCACACTAATAATTATAACCTACCTAAGCTTTTATATAGATACCAATATACAAATTAATTCAGAACATAGATGTTGAATGCCTACTACATGTCAGGACTCTAGGCATTTGTGGTAATTCATTAAACAATAACAACAAAAAATGTCCTTGTGGATTCACCTGTATAATGACACCTGTTGGGTGAATTAGCTATTGTATTTTCTTCATAGAAGGAAGTGTAAACTATTTAAAAAAAAAGAGTCGTCACAAAGAGAGGCCTTCTTTTATACAAAAACATGTACTTGAGATCTTCAATTATCTCCTACACTTTTATACTATGCCTGATTAAAAAATATATACTTAATTATCCATCCTGGAGCTTCTATCACAGGGAAATTTTATCCTAGAGTATTTTGCCAGTATTAGTTTTGAAACCACAACTCAATAAATTCCAAAATCCAAAGCAATCTCAAGTAGAACTGTTGCAGGGATGGAAGGAACACAAAGAAAGGCAATGAGTTGAATTTTCCTTAGTGATTTTCTTGGGTAAATTAATCAAGTGAGATCGAAGAATTTACCTTTAATTCATCCCTTCAACAAATATTTAGTAAATGTGTCTTTTGTAGCTATTTTAAACAATATCCACGAAAGAACAGAATTTTCTATAACCATGTAACTCATTACCAAGATGTAACACTGTACAAAGTAAAAAAAAAAAAAAAAAAATTTACTAGGAGTACATGAGATAACTGTACAGCATTCTTCAAACAACTTGAGTTAAGGAGGCTGAAAAGAAAGGGTAAGAGTTGTAGAGCACCACTGGATACTTCTCCAAACTGGCAATTATACTAAGAAAGATGCCTATAATTCTAACACAAGCCCAGGAAGCAGCAACCTTCAAGTTCTGGTACAAATAATGTGGTACTGGTGTAACTGGGTCTAACTTGGAATATTCGTAATGCCTGAAGGAAGGCATTTTTTACAGAAATTCTTGTATTTCTTGGAGATGGAACAGAATACATTTGCTATCAATTAGTTTATAAATGCACAAATTCATTATTCCACCAACTTGATCAAGTGCCTCAATGATTAGTTCTACATCATTTCCTATAAAATACAGTGCAAGTATGAGATGCATCTTCATTAGCATGACTTTTCTCAAAAATAAAAAACAGAAAAAAACATAAGTGTCTACCACATGGCAAGCATGAGATCTTGGAATGAGGCCAACACATCTGAAATCCTTCCCAGTAAGAAGTTTTCCAGGTTATCTGCAATGTTATCTGTTTTATTTGTCACCATTCTAGAATCTACTTGCTTCCCTGTAGCTATTCCTTAGTTATTTCGGGCTGACAAGCCAAGTCTCATCCTTTGGTACCACACCAATGAACACTTGCTAGTTCTCCAAGGAAGTCATTTCTTTCTCAGGATGTAACCTACTTTTCCTATCCTAATTTCTTGTACATCCTAGATGTAACCACTCTTATTCTCCAGATGCTACAACTGAATGAACATATTATTTCACATAAAGTCTGTTTCATTATGTCCTTCACAATACCATATTATCCTGAGTCTGAGGGATGCAGTAAAAAGAATATGGATTTGGGGCTTCCCTGGTGGCGCAGTGGTTGAGGGTCCGCCTGCCGATGCAGGGGACACGGGTTTGTGCCCCGGTCTGGGAAGATCCCACATGCCGCGGAGCGGCTGTGCCCATGAGCCACGGCCGCTGAGCCTGCGCGTCCGGAGCCTGTGCTCCGCAACGGGAGAGGCCACAGCAGTGAGAGGCCCGCGTACCGCAAAAAAAAAAAAAAAAAAAAAAAAAAAAAAAAAAAAAAAAAGAATATGGATTTGGATTTACTTTCTTGTTTCTCTGGTTTTAATCACACTATTCCATCAATCTAGAACGTCCCTCTTTCCTTCCCTCCATTTATTCAAAACCAAATTTCAGTCCCACTTCTCAACTGAAATCCCTTTTCTGTTAGTCTTCTATAGTCCTCCAGTTCCGTTGTACCTTCGTCCGAACTGTTTTTGTACAGATCATGCAACAAATGCTTACTGAGGTACTGTGACCAGGTTCTGTGCTAGGTGATAAATAAGTAAACAAACAAATTTGATGAATAATCTTATATCATCTTATGAAATTCCTTCTGCAATTATTTTGAAATGTACATATTAAAAGTCCTATTAGCATTTGACCTTTCTAGTGTATATCTTCTCATCAACTGTTTAAGGTAAATGCTTTGAAGTATAAGAATCATGTACTATACTATTCATTGAATTTTCTCATAATTTTGCTCCCAAGTACGTGGTTGAAATGCTATCTAAAAAAATTAAAAATGGAAATTTGGCATTTAAGTTTTATCTTATAGGAAAAGAAGAAACTTCAGGATTTAAAGTACACAGGCTGTTTATAAATCAAAATATAATTTTATAAACCAAAATTGAGAATGACCTATTTATTATACTGGGTTGGCCAAACAGTTAATTCGGAACTTATTTTTCCATGAGATGGTATGAAAAACCCGAACGAACTTTTTTGGCCAGCCCTATAGATTAGACCTCCGCAGACTCTGCTGCCAAAAATGTTCTGTCTTTTAGCCACAAAATTTCTGATTTGATATTCAAGAGTGAAGATTTCACAAAGTTTCTCTCATGAGCAAATAAAAGAGATGCTTCTTGGGTAAGAGCAAAACAAGGAATGTGCTGGCAGGAACTTCCAACCTCTCATTAAAATTGGTGCCTCCCTAGGCCCACTGCCCTGCGGGGACCACTACTGTGAGACCACTTAAATGGTTTTTACAGACCAACCAAAGAAAACTATCTCCAATCACCCCTCCACCATGACTTGCATTGGCATTTACTATTTTAATTCTGAATTAAATGAAACTTTATTAATATTCAGTATAATATTGCTTTAGATTTACCTATATATTTATTTATATCTTTGCTCACCACTCCTCTTGCATCTTAGGACAGCTATTTGAGGTCTTTTCCTTTCCATTTAAAATACAGCCATTATAACTTTTCTTCAGTGAGTGTCGGTTGGTTACAACTTTTTTCTAGTCTAGGTTTAAATACAAATCTCTTTACCTTGTAAACATCTTAGAAGACAGAGGAGTGGTACTCTGGGAAATAGATGAAGATTGATCAATTTTACTTGACAGAAGATTTTTCTCCTCATCTCTACAAAGAGCTATTGTCCCAGACCAAGAGGGCTATAGAAATCCTCTTGTATCACTTCTTTTATATATACAATAACCAATAATATTGGCCAAAGCTTTTCAAACTCATCTTCCTTTTAAGCTTCAGCAGCAGATTTGCATTCAAAATGTGACAGAAAACAACTAGTCACAAATGATCACTCAACCTTATATTGCAGAATTGCAACTGCCAGGAACTTTCGTGAATATGAACTTAAACTGTTTCTTATTTTATGGGAGAAAATGCCCATATGTGATGTAAACCTATGTCTGGTCAAAAACCTTTTAAAACACCGCTCCATTTAATCAATTATAGAAGGTATCTGATTTCTATCTATTTAAAAAAAAAAGAGAGAGAGAGAGAGAAATTCAATTTACATATCTTCCTAAGAGCTGATTCCTAGTTTTTTCTTCTCTTGCTTTAATGCATGGAGAACATCATGCCCAGTAGGCACAGAATTCTTCTCTTTGCTGCTTGTTCAGCAGTCAGCATTTTCTCAGAGTTCAGCCCTGAAGTGTCCCAGCCAGAAAAACTTCAGCCTGTACAGGAACAGCAGACACTGCAGAAGATTTTAATTCAGGGTGACATTCATTTTTCTTTTGTTTTATGAATGCAGACTGTGAGAAACTACTAAAAACTTCAGGGTGGAGACGGGTGGGGACAAGGTGTCGCTAATCATGAAATCTAAACAGATCCACTGTGTTATGGAGCAAGAATGCACTGCGTGTCCTTAGCATCTAACTCAGCACATACAACCATAAAGGTTTTGAATATATGAACACAAAAACTAATAATAATTATGGATAAGAATTATCTTCTAGACAATCTACTAAGTGTGAGAAGTGCAGACAATGAGGAAGACCAGTAAATACTTTGTTTTGAAACTGTTGCCACTTAAATTTGAAGATATGCAAATCGATAGATATGTTATCTTTGATTCAGAGAATACTGTTTTCCCAGTGCACTACCAAGCTATTTGACATTATCCCTAATTATCACACTAGCTCATCAAGGTAGGCCTTACTATCCCATACAATAAATGAGAAAATCAAGGCTCAGTGCTGCGTTTCCAAGATTCCAACTTGTATCTAACAGCTTCTGGGTGCACCAGTGGGAAGCAGTGACTAGAAGGAAGAAGAAATGGGAGTTTTTCTCTTCTCCTTTTTACCTTATTCCATCTCTCTGCCACCAGCTCCATCTCTTCCATGACTCTAGTTGTCCTGGGACAAACTGGGATCAGTACTACAGTATTATCCCTTTCCTCTCCAGCCTGGAGATGATACTGACTTCCTGTTCTCTAGGTTACCTCACTATCTACTGTTAACTTTCAAATTCTTCCAACAAGTATGTAAAAATGTCCTGCCTTAAATTCCCTCTGTTTAAATACAGAGTGATTTCTATCATTCCGTACAGATCCTGATTGAGATACCTATGATCTTTGTCTCACATCACACTATTTCAAATGCAAGTTTGCAAAATTGTTCATATCACTTTGTGGTTGTTTACAGGTCTGTTTTCTCCTTGCCTGCAAACATCTGAGATTAGAGACATCATTTTATTTTTGAATCTCCAAACCCAGCACGTGGCCAAACACATTACATATGCTCAGTAAATTCATGTTGAATGAATCAAGTAATGAATGAGTAAATGTAATGCTACATTAACGTAGGGGTAGGCAGATGTAAAAGGGCAATTCAGTTGCAGAAAATCTTCCTAGAGATAAGATGCCTGGACTGAGTTTCCAAAGATGAATGTTTTCTGGTGAACAGGAACAAGATCTCATAGTAAAGATGTTTCAAGGAGTGAGAACAAGATATATAAAACCAAAAGCCATTGACTAATTGTAACGGATCCAGGAAGTTTGGGTTTAGCTGAAATCCAGGGTGCAAAAGAAGCAAGACTAGAAGATGAGGCTGAAGAAATATACAAGGACCATATATCTGCTTTGCTAAGGAGTTTATGATTCATCTACTAGCAAGGGACTGAATATTCAATTTGTACTTTATAAAGATAATAATATAGTTGTGCTGACTAAATAGAGTATGGATTGGAATAGGTTAGTAAAGGTGGCCAGAAACAAAGTGTCAGATCATTACCTTAAATTCTTGAAGTGTTATTATGAGAAGAACTTAGAATCAGTTTCGATGGGCAGAATTTGGTGGATTCTGGAGTTAGCTAAGAGTGAGAATAATTTGAACTGGGTGAGGGTGTTGGGTAAGGTGAGGGAAAAGGAATATTCTAGTATTGTTTCAGAAGGTTGGTTTGGATCACTCTGTGGATCATGAAAAAGTTTCATAAGATAGGCAGAAGGAATAGCCGGTTAGAGTTAAAAAAAAAAAATGACGAGCTGTGATTTGGACATGAGCTTCATATACCCGTGTGGCTGGCATACATACGAAGTGTGTAGGAGATAGTCAGAAATATATGCCTGGATCTCAGGAGAGAAGGAAAAGTAGAGGTAGGAGTTATGGGTAAGCAGGTGGTAGCTAAAGTGAATAGGATGACTCAAAAAGACAGTAAAATAAGGAGAGCAAGGCAGAAGATGGAAGCCCAGGTAAGAAGGAGAGCTCAGGAGCTGCTGCAGTAAAGAGTGAGAAAGCTGGTGAAGCAGAATTTGCAGATGGCCATAGGGCGCAAGGCAATTAAGGAGAAAGTATAGTGTAATAGAGGGAGAGATCAGAAATTCAAATGCTTTAGATTAAAGAGATAAGCATCCGTTGAAAATAAAAATAAAGGTACTGTGTCTAAGCTTTTTTTTCTCTCTCCAAGAAACTGGCTATGAAAAAAATGACAGAGGAGCATTTCCTGGAGGGTAAAGGTCTTATATTAAAGGCATAACTCAATAGTAGGCCCCGTATTTCTATCTTTAACCCAGCCTTCTATAAAAATAATTGAGGGGCTTCCCTGATGACGTAGTGGTTGGGAGTCCGCCTGCCGATGCAGGGGACGCGGGTTTGTGTCCCGGTCCGGGAAGATCCCACATGTCGCGGAGAGGCTGGGCCCGTGAGCCATGGCCACTGAGCCTGCGCATCCCACAACGGGAGAGGCCACAACAGTGAGAGGCTGGCATACCACAAAAAAAAAAACAAAAAAAAAACTGAGAATAAATATGAACACCCAAGACACTTGGTGGTTTGAAATTTTTCTACTTCTCTTCCTCTTGAACAAACACCAGAGTTTTTAGAATAGACCATGGAAAAAGCTGAGGAAAAGGGCTTAGTATTGTTTGGGCCATGATCACTTGGGTAGTGACAAACCATTAAAAACCAAGGTCAATGAGCCCTTGAAAAGCTACTGCTTTTTCCAATTCATTGTCTGTGTTTTGGCAAAACAGTTATTATAGTGTCATTCGTTCCAGAGCCGGAGAAGGAACGCCTAATCTAACCTGGTAAAAAAACAAGACATAGCAATAGTCCTGCTGCAGTTAGTGTATATAGTATCTACCCAAAAGAAATGTTAAAAAAAAGAAAAATAAAGGTTAACTCAGTGCTATTTTCCTCAACTATAAGAGGAGAAAAATCTAACTGTATTTTATTTCTCTAACTCACTTGTTAAAAACTACACCCTAATGAAAATCAATTTTTAGCCAATAATTCTTCCACAACACACTTACTTACAGACCAGTTGTCTTAGCATTCAGACACATTAAGCTAATCACTTATTAAAAATAACAACTTTTTCTTGAACACAGAAAACCATCCTTTTAGTAAACTGCTTTTGTTTTGCAATGTTCCTCCTCATACTCTATCTTTGGTGTCATATGCGGATTCATGTATAAGTAAATATAAACGGTTGAACTTTTCAAACTGAAAGATGATTTATTTCTACTTTTTTTGTATAGTAATCTGTAGAGAGGAAATTGCCTAAGGGCTGTGGTAGAATTGCGAGTATACAACTGCTGTCCATGGTCCTGATAGGCAAAATGGCAGTCCAGCAGCACCCTGAATCAGAATGCCAGTTACTGGTTAATAAAGCTTAGCTAAAGCTTGACTCACAGAGCTGGACAGGACCATATGCTCAACATGTATCTAGCTGAAAAAGCTCCCAGGGAACCACCACTAACCAATTTCTTCAGCTAAGTAGTGTACGCTGAACAGTTTACACAAGTGTCTTTAACACTGGCTACAAAGGCATAACATAAAGAAATAGTTAAAAAAAAAAAAAAGAAAAAATATATATATCTCACACAGAGACACACACACACACTGATTGATTGCAAATGACCTTGTAAAGGGATATCTTGGCCCATCTCCTAAATACACTGGAAGCTCTGAGTCCAAGGCTCATGCATGGTATAGCTATACCTCCTCATGGATCCTGCTATGACTCAGTTCATCATAGTTAATAAATGTCTTGAGTTGAAATGTTGGTGCAGGCAGATGTTCCTTACCCTAACCCTGAAGCTGACTGCAATTTCTTTTGAATCTGATGAGGAAGCAAGGACAAGGGCAACAGGCTTCACTTGCATTCTCTTCTGTGGTGTCAGGAAAATAGGATTCTGTAGATGGACAGAAGACAAGGGAGATGAAGAGAGTTTGTGCAATTACAAAACTAAAACTCCAAAATGCTTTCGTGTCCCATATTCATCTCAGAATTGTAAAGCAGGATAAAACACTAAGATACATGCATTTGAACACGCAGAGACCTAATTCCTCTTAAATCTAAACTAGTTACTATAACTTTGCATGGTGTTTTCTTCATGTTCTTCTTGTAAGTAACTGACATCAGACTGCATTCTCTGCAGAAGGCTAACTATTTTCTTCTTTAAAAAAACTGCCAATCTAATTATTGTCCAAGGTAATCAATTTTCCACTATTGCAACCACCCATTAGAGTCTTGAGCTCTTTCTGATTACAAGCATTCTAAAAGAATCAAATAATAATAATAAAACCTTTCCCCCTCTCTTTTATCGAACAACACATGCAAAGGATCAAAGAAAGAAGTATCTCTGATATATTTTAGAAATAGTAAGAAGGCCAATATACCTGAAGAAATAAGCAACTGTGAGGTGGGAGCAGTAACTAGAGATGAGGCCAGACAAATAAAAGGGGACCAAATTACATAGGATTTCATATGTCACTGAGGGGCTTTAGACTTTATTTTGAATATAATGGAAAAAACCCATGGATTAGGTTTATAGTAAGACAGTGATATGTACTGATATTATCCAATACAAAGTTTTAAAAGGTCATCTAGTGAATTCGATAAGAATACAGTACGATATGCCAATGCTGAAATACGGGAGACCAGTTATGTGACTATTGCAGTCATCCAGGTATGAGATAATTGCATACAGAAGCAGTAGAGCTAGTGAAAAGTGATAGAATTTTGGATATATTTAAAAGATTATAACTAATAATATATCCTGAAGGAGCCATTATGGGAGATTAAAAAGAAAGTCAGAAATCTAGCCAATGTTTTTGGTGTGAGAAACTAAGACTTGTCACCAACCGAGAAGGAAAAAGCTATAGGTATAACGGTTCTGAAGAGTGGAGAACATCTTGGGCATGTGAGTTTGAAATATCTATTAGACATCCAAGTGGAGATATTGAGAAAGCAGTTAGATGTACATATCTGCAGTTAGAGAGTAGTCTGGACTAGAAAAAATTGGGAGTCATTGGCACACAGATGACATTAAAGCCATGAGACTAAATGAGATCACCATGAGTGTAATTAAGTAGAGAAGAGAAGAAGGCCAAGGATTGAGGTTGCTTAACGAGAAATAGAGGAAGAGTAAATGAGATGGAAAAGGAGCAAGCAGTGAGCTAAGAATACCAACAGAGTGTGATGGTATCCTAAAAGACAAGTGAAGAATGTGTAATAAGGAGGAGGAAGTGATCAGCTCTGTCAGAAAATACTAATACAGAAATTAAGAGGACAACGTTTAAGTTGACCAATGGGTATACTATTACAGAGGCTGTTGGTGACCTTGATGAGAGCAGTTTCATTGGAGGGTTAGAAGTGAAAGCCTAAATGTACCATGTTTAATAGAGAATGAAAGTAGGAGAAATGGAGACAATGAATAGAAGAGAAGACATAGCCCAATAGACAGCAGGGGAAGTGGAGTCAGAAAAGAAAATACATATATATTTTAAGGTGGAAGATATGATTGTATGTTTATGAAAAGGAATCAGTAAATGTGAGAAATGACTGGTGTAGGAGACAGAATGGAGAGCTGGAGCAATGTGTTTGATTAGTTCAGAAGAGACGAGATCCAGTATTAGCTTCAGATAAGACTATGGATAGGTCACTTATAGTGACCTATAAGTGGGAGGTCAAAATGTAGAGTGTGTAAGTGCAGATGCCAGAAAGTGGGTACATCTCGAGATGGGAGTCAGTACACATTTTTCTGGGATTGCCTCAGTGTTTTCAGCCCCATGAAAAGTAAAATCATTAATTGAGAGTGAGCTTGAGTAAAAATGTGCTCGTTTGAGATAACAATATTTGAAAAAGACTTCAAGGACGGTAAATTAACTAGGAATGTATGATTGGCTGATAACATTAGGGCAAAATTGAGGTTTTTATGGTCATGAATTGAAAGTGAAACCGGGCAGCGTGGTTATTTGCTTTCTTCCAGCTAAGTTCAGTCGCACAGGTAAAGGAAAAAAACAGGATTTAAGAGTTGGATTTAATTAGGGTTGTGACTTTGCCAGTTGATTATGACGGAGCAAGTAGATGGCTAGGGGGGTTGAGGTACTATGTAGTGAAGTGATTAAATGATAGACTATGGAACTGAAGAAGAATAAAGAGGAAAGTGAACATATCAAGGATGTCTAAATCTGGGGGAAGTATAAATGGGTATAATGTCCTGGTGGGTTACTGGGGTTGAAATAATAGAGGTAATAAGAGGTACTAGAGGTGGTAAACTAGAAAAGAGGTGGTAGTGGTCAAAGAAGGCTGAAAAAAAATTGAGATGATGGAGGGCTTGCAATGATCACCAATGGCAAGATCTAGAGTCTAGAGAATGGCAATTGGTGTGAATACCTGAGGTTGGGTAGAGAAATTGAGAGGCTAAGTTATTATAAGTATTATCTAAACGTATATTGAATTTGCCAAGAATTAAGACAGAGGCAGTATTGGCGAGACAGAGCTACAATCAATGACAAAGAGGAGGGAATGACCTGGGTGTTGGTAGATGATAACAGAAATGAAGAGTAGTGGATAAAATAATCTGACGGCATGAGCTATAAAGCTGAGTATTTTTAGGGAGGAAGGAAGAATGGTCTGTGTGTTGCAATAAGGAGGATGAAGAAAACTGATCCCAACTTTAGACCCAGTGGTAGGAGAACTGTTGGGGAAAATCAATTTTCATTTGAGAGGTTTGCAGGGTAATCAGGGAGGGCCAGGTGTTCTTTACCAAGAAGCTGATGGGATCTGTGAAAGATTGAGTATGCAGGGAGTTCTGCAGATAGTGGACTGTGAATTATAGAGGGCACAGTGGAAGACTGAGAAAAGAAGACAAAATAAGAGCCTTTGGGATGATTACAGTTCTGTGGTGATGAGCATGAATGAGAGGAAGGACATAATACAGACACCAAGTTAAGTACTGGTAGATTTAAGACAGACAAGAGATATGGGAACATATGTATATGTATAACTGATTCACTTTGTTATAAAGCAGAAACTAACACACTCCAATAAACATGTTTAAAAAAAAAAAGACAGAGAAAGGTGAGGGATAGACAGCAGTGGATTTCTGGCACTTTGATTTAATTCCTAATGAGTGATATGGAAGGCACAGGGAAGGAACTATAGAAATTCAGGCCCAGGATTTTTCTTGAAAATTTTAGCAAAATCAGCTTCATTTTCCCTGAACTTGAAGTAGTGAGAATTTAATTCTGAAGTCAATAGGACCACTGGGAAAGACCCAAAATTAAGTTATCTCAGCCAATAATTCCTCACTTTTGTTTAAGGCATTTGAAGGTACTATGGATGATAGCAGATGAAAGAGGTGTAGAAAGTAAAACTTGAAATACTTTTTGATGGATTTCTCAGTCATTTCATACCTAAATATTTTTTTTAAAATGATGTGATTCAAGGTAAAAAATCACTTTATTCTGACCAGATTCCCTCTAAGTGCTGGTTCTATTTGTAATTGATCCATGACAATATTCCTCTAGGGAACTTGAGCTTCGGGTGCAATTGTAGCTTCTCTAAAGGTAATGATGTATTTCTATCCATTCGCTAACTACATTAGTTTACAATTATTTGCTAATCAGTTGTACCCACACACAATGATGGGAACCCCTTTAGGACATGAACCCTCTGAATATCCCCAGAGCTTAGCATAATGACTGGTCTATATTGGATTTTTAGCAAATATTTATCCAATAAGTAGATGAAAGAATAAACAAAAAATCCCTATTTCTGAAGACTGATTCTATGAAAAAGAGCATGAAACTAGCATAAATGCACGACTCTGAATAAAATGTCTCTGAAACGCTAAATGCCAAGAAAGCTACCTTAAATAATAACTGACCCATGAAACAGTTTATGAGCATGCTTTCATATAAAATAAGTACTTTCATATAGTACTGTCATACATATTTCTTTGACCCCAACCCCTCTTTTGAAAGACATGATCCTACCTTTCTCACACCTAACTTAGTTCCTTTTCACTTAAGACACGGTTTTTATTACCTAACTGCAAAGGTGACAGAGGGATATTGGAGTAAATGATTCTTTGTGATCATACAAAAGAGTTGATATTAAGTCAACCTTAAAAATTATACTCTATCAGACTATTACTTTCTTCACCTAGTCCAGATTAACCTCCTGCACACACACCCCAAAAGTATATCTTGCATTTTATGCCATTTTCCTGCCCTTTAGCTGTTCACCTTACTGCAACTTCACGGTCTCCAGGTTTATCAGGTTTCAAATCTCTTTCAATAAATTTGTACAAATCAATGTTCCCCTACAAAGCCTTCTCTCAGACATATGATATTTGGTCTTTTATCTTCTAACCATCCATACATACATTATATCATTTGTAGCTCCTTTTCTAATCTATCAATTGGGATCGAATTAATGGCACCTAGTCTGCTCTGTATTACTAGATTAGATCGCTACAGACGTACTTTTAAACTAATTATAATTTTGAAACAGAAACTATTACATGTCCAAAATAAAAAAAGACAGATAAAAATGAAAATGGTATTGAAGGAAAAGGAAAATATACATTGGTGAACTAAATAAACTTTGGGGGAGAAACCCAACAATCAAAGAGAAAAAAAATTATCAACGAAGATAGTTTAGCCCAGAAACAAACAAAAATAATCTGAAAGTAATAATGTCTCTGTATCTAGATAGTTTTAAAAAAATGAGTGCTATTTTTTCCATAGTAATTATTTCTATTTGAGCAAGGAAAACAAGATATATCAATAATTTAAAAATCCAATCTATGTTTTTATATGTACACTAGTTTTTTTCCCTGAATTTTTTTATTAATTTTTATTGGAGTATATTTGATTTACAATATTGTGTTAGTTTCCACTATACAGCAAAATGAATCAGTTATATGTATACATATATCCACTCTTTTTAGACTCTTTTCCCATATAGGTCATTACAGAGTACTGAGTTCTAGGTTCTTATTAGTTATCTATTTTATATATAGTAGTGTGTATATGTCAATCCCAATCTCCCAATTTTTTTCCTGATTTTTGGGGCTGTGAAATTCAGTGCAATGTATAAACTAGAAATACAGTAGTTCCAGTTTGGAAGATATTGCTGAGTGCAATTCAGTAACATTTGTCTCAATTCCAGCATCCTAAAAGACAGAAACTGTTAATACCAGAAAAGCCACATTGTCCTGGCTGGTTAACCCACACAGATCTTCCTAACCCAGACTGGTGAGGTGAAAGATACCTTTAGTTTCATCCCAAAGAGTTCTCCAGCCCCTCACCTGCCCATTCAAAAGAGAAGCACACCACCATACTGACGTGGATTTACCCACTGTTAAAAATGAGAAGAATGGGTGAGTTACATTCATAGAGAATTGATACAATCACTAACATTTTTCTCTGACTCTTCTCAACACATAGAATTCTTCATCTTGTTCTTCGCTTACTTAGACATCAGGATTTTAATTTTAGAACTAATTGTAATGGGTCTCAAGTGATACTATACTATATATATATATCCTCCCTCCCCTTCCCCCCTCTTTATATATAAATAATATAAAACTATCCAATATGTTGTTTTGACTGAGTTGTTATTAAGATCTGTTCCAGTGCCTATATAATGTCTACTTACTCTCTAGAACTATGTGGTAAAAATTGCTTTCTTAATTGGGATCTCACAGATAAGAATTTATTTGGGGATATAAAAAATGGTAGAAGTAATCACCTGATGGGATGTGGAATACAAAGAGAAAGTAATTAGACCCTTCAAAATAAAAGTCAAAAGCAATAATATAGTTGGGGTGTATTTGGTTCATTGGAGACTACTGGTAGTCTTTGGAAAGAAAAACAAAACAAAATAATTGGATATTTACCATCAAAGAGAGAATGAGATAACAAAGCAGTTTAACATCATTTGGCATTGTCAAAACATTAAATAAAACAAAAATGTATACACGAGGACAAACCACACCGCAAAAATAAGTGATGAAATAGGGTTCACTGACCAGAGATATGAAATAATAGCAAAGATTTTGAAATTCAGATAGCTTTTAACAAATCTCAAGTTTAAGCCTAAATTTAAAGAAATAAAAATATAAAGGCTGAAAGAGTTTAAGATGTGGGATAGCAGTAAAGGAAGAGAGAAGAAAATGGGGAAGAAAGGGGAAAAAATTAAGGGAGAGAATGGGAGGGAGGGAGGGAGGGAGGAAGGGAGGGAGAGTATCTTTCTCCTGTAAACCACATTTCTCAGCGGTTTTTCTCAGACAGCAGCCAGCCCTTACTGGCTCCTCAGGAACTATCCTCTATTCCAGGTATTTGGGAACCCTTTGCTACAGCACATCCTGACCCTTCTCTTACAGTTCCCAGGTATAATGAATCTTCGTATTAATTTATACAATATTATACCCGAAAAAAGGTTTAGTAATATGTCCAAACATCTCATTTTACTGGTTTTCAAAGCCACTGGTCTAGCGGATGTCTAGCTCTCTCTGTCCTTTAGAATCTTCCTGTAGGTTTATCAAACACAATACAATTGTGATAAATGGAATATTGCCTGCCATATTAGCAAACAAAGGATGTCACAGTCATTAGGGATTGCATCCACTGCCAATGGTGAGCTGGTGAGCCCTGAGGGAACTCAGAAAGGAGAAGATTATCTGCCATCTAGTAGCCATCAGACTGCAGCTGCTCCCCACAATAAGCCCTGAGGAAACTCAGGATGTGAAAACACGGGATACTGGCCCTGGAGAGCTGAGGTGCATATCAAAGGAATGATTTCAGTGAGCCCAGACTCTTGCATCTTCCCATACATAGAAAAGTGCTAAATTCCTTGAGATTTCTACTTTTCTTTAATTAACAGTAATGTTTTGTTCCTACTACCTTCCCTTTGTCGCAAAACTCCTACATATCCTGGGTCCGAGGCCTCGCCTCCACCGTGCTGTTCTCTCAGGGTTACTTGAGATGCTGCCTCCTGGGCTTGAAGTCCTAAAAATTCCCACTGAATAAAACATAACTCTCAACTTCTAGGTTATGAATAATTTTTTAGTCGATGTCTGCAACACTTACCTGGTGAGCAACCAATCAATTTTCTGATTGCTCTATTAAAACACGTATAGCAAAAACTTTTAGTTGCTACCAAATACCCATTATCCCCTTCTGCCAAGTCTGATTCTATTGAAGCAGTGTTTGTGCAATTGAAAAACTACATCTCCCAGTCTTTCGTGCTATTGAGGGTGGTTGTGTGTTAAAATTATGGCCAATGGAACGGAGATAGAAATTTGGGGGTTAAGCTTCTGGAAACTTCCTTAAGAAGGTTGATTTGCTTGGTAGAGATATTTTATTCTTTCTTCTCCTAGACTTGATAGGGACAGAGTAAAGGGACAAAGTAGGTAATTAAATAGTTAATCCCACCAGAGAATTGTAAGTAAAGAAAAAAGTATGGGAGACCCCTGTAAGTTAATGATCACTCAAGAAAGCAGGTTTGCTTAACCACAAAACCAAGCAAGGGGACTTCCCTGGTGGTCCAGTGTCTAAGACTCTGCGCTCCCAATGCAGGGGGCCTGGGTTCGATCCCTGGTCGGGGAACTAGGTCCCATGTGCTGCAACTAAGAGTTTGCATGCCACAACTAAAGATCCCGCATGCTGCAACTAAAAGATCCTGCCTGCCGCAACTAAGACCTGGCACAGCCAAATAAAAAAAAATTAAAAAACACAAAAACAAAACAAAACTAAGCAAGCTTGCTTAGCAACAAAACTCATGCAGCAGAAGCATAAGACATGCCCCCAAACAATAAAACAATGGTGGCATGAGACCTGCATCCTGACCAGTGAGCTCAGTAAATTAATGACCCCTATGATATGCTCTCTGCACACATAAAAAACAATAATTTGTGGAAAGGTGACATGTCAAAGTGAAAGACCCTCACTGTACTGAGACCTGAAATAATTTTTCCATAGTGCCATGACAGTCCTGGCTTGACCATGCAGGTACAAGAAAACTCTTCAACCCAGCCTGGAGGAGGAACTGATGATGGAAGCATGGTGGCTATTCAAGAATGAGGAAGAAAGTGGTCTTTTTCCTCTCCCCACTTTTTTTTTTATTATAAAACTGTAGCCCACTAAGTTCTCATGGCTCGGCATCCTCTCGCCTACTCACTTATAAGTCTCACAAGCGTCCTATTCTAATAAATCACTTCTTACCTATCACTTTGCCTCCCACTGAATTCTTTCTGCACCGAGACATAAAGAACCGGAGCCCCCTGAAACACCACCTAGTGGTTTCAGAATATGGGTGTTACATTTGGAGCTGCAGTGACCATCTATGACCACTGGCCTACCTTGAGGTTGGAAGGCAAACGACAAGGACAGCAGAAGGGAAATATAGGAGTCTGGAACACAGATCACACCATGAACACATCGACCTATCCCTGGACATTTCTTACAAGAGAGAAAAATGAATTACCATCTTTTTCTACCAGTCTTTTTAAGATCTGTTTTTAACAGCCAAATTCAGTTCCTAACTGATGCAACGTGAGTGAGCAAGGCAACACTAAGATATAAAAAATATGTAAAGAGAATGGAATATGTAAAGAGAATCATAGGAGTTGGGAGCTACACCAGTCAATTAGAGTGGATAATAGTCAGACACTTAAACTGTATCTTGGTTTTTGGGGGCAGGTGGTTTATAACTTTAGAGTTTTTGAAAATTTAAGGCTATCTAGAGAAGCACAAGAAAAACATGATCAAGCCACAGGAATGTGGAATCTATTGGAGAGAAAAGGCTAAAAAGAGAGGGTGTGGGGAATTTTACAACGCAATATGCAAGCATTTGCTCAGAGTGCAAACTGCTAAGCATTGACTGTGTTACTGAAAATGGTTGTTAGAATTTCTCTCCCTGGAGGCCTTCCAAATTGGGTAGATAGCAATCTGTCTAGGCAAGTTTGAGTTCAGACCAGCCTAGAGGCAGATGGATGGACTGGATGACCTCTGAAAGTCCCTTCTGGCCCTATTATCTTAAAATTGTTTCACACTGAGAGAAAGTTATTGCTGCTACTCTATTTGTAGTTATAGTCATTGAGGAGACCTTTGCTTTCCTTCTACATATTGCAGATATTTCTGGTAAATAAGAACAAAACTGAAGGGAGCAAATCACTTTAGGCAAAATGCAGAAGTGAATTTTCCTGACAAAGAGCATATTGTTTGAGGCCAATAATTTCAGCATACAGTGAAGTATGCTTTGTGTGTTACTCTGCAGAGCCCTATACACTTTTGCACTTCATCATTCTGTTTCCTTTGTGTTTGTCTTCTCTGCCCAGTTGATTGAGTCCTTGTAGTGAAGTGACTTAGGTAGAAGTTAAATGTAAGTTTGTTTATAGGTAGAAGTTAAATGTAAGTTTGTTTAGGTGATTCCGATCTATTAGGGGTATAAGATGTATACATAGAAAGAAAATGGATGAATCAAACCAAGGCATATTTGCATTGCAAAGTTCACCTCATAAGGTAAATTATACTGTGTTGGGCAAGCATACCAGGCTTTGACCCCAAACATATTTCTCTCAGTTCTGTACTTTTTGTTAGTTTAAATGGGTAGGATACAAACTTGACTTACAGGAAAGGAACTGGAAGTTATTTGGGAGTAGCACACAGCACTCAAAGTAAGCATCAATACATGACTAGTAGAAACATTGTGTCTACACCGGTTTTAAATAACAGGAACTAAAGAACCACAACATAGGTGAAGTGCATAAAGATATAAATTTTTTTACAACTCCCTGAAATAAGCATTTCACCGGCTAGGAAAACCTAATAGAATACATATTCACATGTATATATTTCTATATGCATTTATAGACAATAAGTTTTATATACAATTTGTATATAATATTTACATATTCTATAGAAAACTATTTAGATTTAAGAGCATTTTATACCTAATATATCTCTCCAAATTTCTTAGAGACCTCTTAAGTAACATTTAACTGACCTAACTAAAAATTAGACAATTTAGGTTCTTAGTGTCTCTGCTCTGAGAATATCAGATAAGTCTCGGAGCCATTTATTGAACTGTATAGATTTTTTTTCTTGGCACTCTTGGTTTTGCACCCACAGTCTGAATGAGAACACATCACACGTTTCCGCTAATAGAACTGAAAAATGCTCTTTGGAGCCTGTTCTTCCAATTCTCCTTGTATCTAACACTCAAGCCTTGGTTCTAGTCACACTGACCTAATTCAGAAGAGGCCCTGTGAGCAGAGTGATCTCACTTTGGTAGCATCTTATGGTTTCCACAACCACAGCAGGTTGTCTGCATTGGTGCACAATACCCTGTGGCACAGAGAGGTCAATTATTTGAAACCAAACTTCAAATTCCATGCTTTCTCTTAATCATAAACCTAATGGAGAGCTAGAATGCAAATTCTGCGTTAGTGTAAATAAACCTGGGTGGTGTATTTTCCCCCAAAAGATTAATCTTTAATGAATTTGTTGTGTCTAAACTCAAATATGCAAGTATATGTAGAAAGGTTTGGAGAAACTTAAAATTTACACGCATATTTCTCTACACCTTCACATGAGTAAAACAAATAATAATTTGGTCTGATTATGAACTGACTAATTATGGGGAACTCAGAAGAGCCCAGTTTCACAGCTATTTTGTTTTTCTGAGTATTATTTTATATACTGAGATATTCAGTTATGATGACATTAATACACATGTGATTCAGTGGAATAGAGCTTACTATATAAGTGATAACAGTGGATCAAAGAAAAGGCAGCAGAACTAGTTTGTTCTGCAATTTTGAACAGGTTAGAAATTCAGAATTGAAAATACGGGCTGTAAAGTGTAGAAAATCTCCCTCTACAGAATTCTGTAAGGTTTACTAGAATTCCAGATTGGGCTTAACAAATCTCAAATCTTCTATTTATCAGTTACTTCTTACTGGAATGGCATTGTGTTGATTTTTACTTCAAAATGTAACCTTTCTCCACTGAATGACTTTGAAAATCTCTCCTTTTGCCTTCCAGTTCCCATTTTGAAAGTTGAATTCTTAACGAGTTTTTTTTTTTAATTTCCTATCTTTAATATTTCAAAGCTACTCTAAAGAGTTAAAATACACTTCTGCATTTCCTTTCCATATTTCTCACCAAATGAAAGCACTAATTTTCTCAAGGGGATAGAGCTAATAGTCAAATTGAGACATTCAATTCTGCAAGGTTGTTATATAGTTTTTCAGCTTGTTGTTCACTCAGTACATTTTTTTTTTCCCGCTCAGTCAATTAATAAAACTGACAGGGAACATATAGTTAGTTCAAAATGGTTTTGGGTAGAGTTTTTTACAAGTCATCGTGCTGCTTTAAGAACAGGTCAGAAAGGATGCTGAAGCATAACGATTTTATGCATAACTCTGAGTTGATATGTTAAGGCCCAGTAGTCAAAACTGGCAAATGAAAACTCAAGGTCACAGTATTTTAACTTTATTCTCAAACTGCTTTTCTGTGCGACTCCTGGGGATGCCATTCAACCTTAGCTACCTGCTTTAATTTCTTACTTTTTAAAATATCAAGCTGCTTGTGTCAAAAACCAAATAATGAATCATAGGGGATTTGGCCTCACATTTGAGGCTGAGTAGAGACCTGAGTTTGTTATAATTCTTACTTTTGAATAATATTGAAACATTTATATATTTCCCAATGTTAAGATAAAAGAAAATAAAACTGAGGGATCAACTAAGGTGGTATTTTGGTAGCTTGTTAAAGATGGGATTCCGGTTATTTAATATAGTAAGTACATTTTCCTAGTACCTAACTTTTGTCTAAAAAAGAATCCACTTAATATGGCTCTGCATGTCGTCTATTTTGACTTTACCTTACATGAACTACATTCAAGTGACACATTAAAGAATAACACTTAACATGTCTTCTTTTTGGGAACTGATCAATATGAAGGGATAGATGACTGTTTAGCTCAAAGTTTCATGATTATAATAATGCATTTTAATCTTCTAAGAATAAGTTACATAACCTGCTACATATATGCAACAATTCTAGTCTTCATGTGCTTAACAATAAAATAGTGTAATATAGTATCCTTATAATATTATTGAGAATATATCCTACTGTCATTTTTCACACTGTTTCTCTTTACAGTTGTATGCAATGTATTTAAAGTGGGTCATACTACATCCTTATTCCAATGTAACCACGCCAGGTCTAA
Organism: Tursiops truncatus; assembly: GCF_011762595.2. Classification (NCBI taxonomy): domain Eukaryota; kingdom Metazoa; phylum Chordata; class Mammalia; order Artiodactyla; family Delphinidae; genus Tursiops; species Tursiops truncatus. Next base: position 88,110,449 of record NC_047040.1, on the reverse strand, counting down.
TACCAAGTATTTTTTCAGCTTCAAACTCAACTCTCTCTACTCAGGACACTATGCTTCAAACAAACCAAATAACTTAGAGCTCTCTTGAGCGAACAATGCTTTCTTACTTGTGCCTCTGTACATATAGTTCCTGGCTTTTGAAATGTTCTTCCTTCTCTCATCTGCCTACTCAACTCCTAGAATAAGATGCATATCAACTCTCTTGGGAATTCTCCTACATCCCCTCAAGCGGATTAGATGCTCCTCATTTTATTCTACCTTAGCCATTTTTACCTTCCTCCATTAAGATGCGTGAATTCCATGAAGGCAGAAAACAGGACTTTCTATATCACTAGGGCTTAGGTGAGCACCTGGAATACTGTCAGTGCTTAATAAACGTTTACTGGAGTTGATACATGAATTGAATATAGGGAAAACTTTACTGTGTTTCTATTGGCACATTTATAATATTCCTTTTGGCTTCATACCCTTTATTATTTCTTACAAACTATTCTTTGTTTTCTATCATATCAGAAAGAGGCAGGTGAGGGAAAGATCCAGATAAATGATGAGGCCTGGTGCCCATGAATATTCATATAAATTAACAGTTCCAAAATTGGTGGAAATATTAACAAGTCTCTTCTGTTGGGAAGAGATTACTGGGAGGTGGTAAACCTGATTTTTTGGCTTTTCATGGTTTCATACAGACCTTCTATATAACAGGCTGTTACGTTTGAGGAACAGGCACAATAAGAGTTGTCTGAACCAAGGAGTAAAGCTCTGTATCAAAACAATTGTCACCTCTTCTACTACAAATATTAAGCAAACAAACAAACTAAATACTCTATTGGGTGTGAGATGTGGATACGGGTTTTTGACATGCATCTATTTAAAAATCAAAATCACCTGAAACTAGAGTACAACAACAATTGAAGGTCCATAATGCACCGGGATTATCACCATGGAAAAGATTTGGTCAAAAAATATTGAAGTTGTATAAGCTAGTTTGAAATCACTGTTAAGAAGAGAGATGGGATAGCCTCATCCACCAGAGGGCAGACAGCAGAAGAAAGAAGAACTACAATTCTGCAGCCTGTGGAATGAAAACCACATTCACAGAAAGAGAGACAAAATGAAAAGGCAGAGGACTGTGTACCAGATGAAAGAACAAGATAAAACCCCAGGAAAACAACTAAATGAAGTAGAGACAGGCAACCTTCCAGAAAAAGAAGTCAGAATAATGATACTGAAGATGATCCAGGACCTTGGAAAAAGAATGGAGGCAAAGATCAAGAAGATACAAGAAATGTTTAACAAAGACATAGAAGAATTAAAAAACAAGTACCTGGAAGAATTAAGGAACAAACAAACAGAGATGAACAATACAATATACAATAAATGAAATGAAAAATACACTACAAGGAATCAATAGCAGAATAACTGAGGTAGAAGAATGGATAAGTGACCTGGAAGGCCAAATGGTGGAATTCACTGCCATGGAACAGAATAAAGAATAAAGAATGAAAAGAAATGAAGACAGCCTAAGAGACCTCTGGGACAACAGTAAACACACCAACATTCACATTATAGGGGTCCCAGAAAGGGAAGAGAGAGAGAAAGGACCCAAGAAAATATTTGAAGAGATTATAGTCAAAAACTTCCCTAACATGGGAAAGGAAATAGCCACCCAAGTCCAGGAAGTACAAAGTTCCAGGCAGGATAAACCCAAGGAGAAACATGCCAAGACACATAGTAATCAAATTGACAAAAATTAAAGACAAAGAAAAATTATTTCTGGATAAAAACTCTCCAGAAAGTGGGCACAGAGGGAACATACCTCAACATAATAAAGGCCATATATGACAAACCCACAGCAAACATAATTCTCAATGGTGAAAAACTGAAAGCATTTCCTCTAAGACAGGAAAAAGACAAGGATGTCCACTCTCACCACTTTTATTCAACATAGTTTTAGAAGTCCTAGCTACAGCAATCAGAGAAAAAAAGAAATAAAAGGAATCCAAATTGGAAAAGAAGTAAAACTGTCACTGTTTGCAGATGACATGATACTCTACATACATAATCCTAAAGACGCCACCAGAAAACGACCAGAGCTAATCAATGAATTTGGTAAAGTTGCAGGATACAAAATTAACGCACAGAATACACTAACAACGAAAAATGAGAAATAGAAATTAAGGAAACAACCCCATTCACCATTGCAACAAACAGAAAAAAATACCTAGGAATAAACCTACCTAAGGAGGTAAAAGTCCTGTACTCAGAAAACTATAAGACACTGATGAAAGAAACCGAAGATGACACAAACAGATGGAGAGATATACCATGTTCTTGGATTGGAAGAATCAATAATGTGAAAATGACTATACTACCCAAAGCCATCTACAGATTCAATGCAATCCTTATTAAATTACCAATGGCATTTTTTACAGAACTAGAACAAAAATTCTTAAAATTTGTATGGAGACACAAAAGACCCCAAGTAGCCAAAGCAATCTTGAGGGAAAAAAACGGAGCTGGAGGAATCAGACTCCCTGACTTCAGACTATACTACAAAGCAACAGTAATCAAGACAATACAGCACGGGCACAAAAACAGAAATATCGATCAGTGGAGCAGGATAGAAAGCCCAGAGATAAACCCACGCACCTATGGCCAATGAATCTATGACAAAGGAGGCAAGGATATACAATGGAGAAAAGACAGTCTCTTCAATAAGTGGTGCTGGGAAAACTGGGCAGCTACATGTAAAAGAATGAAATTAGAACCCTCCCTAACACCATATACAAAAATAAACTCAAAATAGATTAAAGACCTAAATGTAAGCCTGGACACTATAAAACTCTTAGAGGAAAACATAGGAAGAACACTCTTTGACATAATCAAAGCAAGATCTTTTTCAACCCACCTCCTAGAGTAATGGAAATAAAAACAAAAATAAACAAATGGGACTTAATTAAACTTAAAAGCTTTTGCACAACAAAGGAAACTATAAAAAAGACGAAAAGACAACCCTCCGAATGGGAGAAAATATTTGCAAATGAATCAATGCACAAAGGATTTAATCTCCAAAATATATAAACAGCTCATGCAGCTCAATATTAAAAAAACAAACACCCCAATCCAAAAATGGGCAGAAGACCTAAATAGACATTTCTCCAAAGAAGACATACAGATGGCCAAGAAGCACATGAAAAGCTGCTCAACATCACTAATTAGAGAAATGCAAATCAAAACTACAATGAGGTATCACCTCACACCAGTCAGAGTGGGCATCATCAGAAAATCTATAAACAATAAATGCTGGAGAGGGTGTGGAGAAAAGGGAACGCTCTTGCACTGTTGGTGGGAATGTAAACTGATACACCCACTATGGAGAACAGTATGGAATAGTTCCTTAAAAAACTAAAAATAGAATTACCATATGACCCAGCAATCCCACTTCTGGGCATATAACCTGAGAAAACCATAATTCAAAAAGACACATGCACCCCAATGTTCACTGCAGCACTGTTTACAATAGCCAAGTCATGGAAGTAACCTAAATGCCCATTGACAAATGGATAAAGAAGATGTGGTACATATGTACAGTGGAATATTACTCAGCCATAAAAAGGAACGAAATTGGGTCATTTGTAGAGACATGGAAGGACCTAGGGACTGTCATACAGATTGCAGTAAGTCAGAAAGAGAAAAACAAATATCGTATATTAATGCATATATGTGGAATCTAGAAAAATGGTACAGATGATCCAGTTTGCAAGGCAGAAATAGAGACACACATGTAGAGAACAAATGTATGGACACCAAATGGGGAAAGAGTTGGGGGGAGGAAGATGAGAGAGAGAGAGAATTTGAGATGACATTTTAATAAAGAATATCTCTTTTTTTAAGTTAGATCCTTCAATGTTAGATCATTTTAAGCTATTAATATATCTATGCACCATTTTTTCTATATTTACAAAATTTTGTTTCCATAGTTATTCTTAAAAATAAATCTGTCTGGGGGGATAGAGCACTAGTTAGTATAATATTAACATTAATCAAAGATGTAAATCCACTACAAAAAGATTTATTTCCAATAAAAAATCTTAGATTATCATTTTGAATTCTGGGCTATGATACAGAGCCAAATTACTTAGTTACTTTTCCCAAAGGTATTCAGTTAGCTATTTAACTGTCTCTAGAAGTCAACATATTCAAACAAACAGCTGAAACTTGAAATCCAATTCTTTTTAGCAGAATTAGTTTACAAGTATATCTGATAAATCAGTGTTAAAAAGTCAAATATCTTACTAATTAAGCAGAAGTTAAAAAAACTAAACCTCTGAAAAATGAATATATGTACTTATGTATGTACATATATATGTGAACCTATGCATATATGCATGTATATGTACACACCTCTATACATATATATAATTAGAACAGTCTGCAACAAGTATACTCTCCTAATTTCATATATGTGTCATTGGTCAACATAAACTACATCTGCAATAGTCTTGCAGAGGAAGGATACACTTGTAGAAGATCTGTTCTTTCTAAGAATTGTTGCTTTGCTTCTGAGAAGCATTAATTTGGCCCTGAAACCAACCAGTGTCAAGGGTCATAGCCATTCACTAAACTAACTCAATTGCTTAAACTAATCTCTTTGGAGAAAATGTTTACACTTAAGATAGATCTGAGACTATCTGATCACCTTAACACAACCCAACACAAAGAAAGAATACAGAGGATCTACTCAGTTGCTGGAGCTTTAGTAATCAAACGTGGCCTGAGCACACAAACCCAGGTCCTCCTGGCTAATTCCAGTTTGCTTGTTTTCTAGCTCTAGGTTTACTGATGTTTCAAGTGACTTGAGTACACACTGTGAAGTTTCCCTCCATGTGCTTTAAGCTGTATGTTGCTGACAGATACACTTTCTATAACACTGCTTATAACTGTACCTCTTTTCCATACCTTTGTTTTCAGATTCTGCATGCTGAAATCCCCTTCTGTAGCATGGTAAGCTCATTTTAATTTAGAAAGAGATTGGTAGTACTTTTCAATGGGAACTTTTAAAATAGAAATAGAACAAGATCCATTCATACAATAAAATGAAAGTAAAAACAATAAAATGCTCCAAATTCATTTGTTTTCCTTATTGAATTCACTAACTTCTTTCTTTCCTTCCTTCCTTTTTGGTAGCTAAAAGCTATTCTGATGCTACTCTGAAATCAGTGTTGTAATGACTAACGAAGCACCACCACAAGATAAAATTTGTTTTTTTCATTTTTCCAGAAAGGAGAGTCCTGAATTTGAGTTAAGAATTAATTCCTAACTCTTTTATTAAATTTAATTTTGTCAAATCAATTAATTAAATCTAATTAATTGGGGTAGATTAATTCCTTTTTGGAATATTTGAAATATATGAGATCCACACAGAAGTTTTAAGGATTACTAATTTTCCTATGGTGAATCACTGTAGTTATTAATAAGGTTTGCCATTTACCTTGGTCCATTTTGAGAAAGCCTCTAATTTGTAAATTAGCTCCAGGATTTTTTGGCATCATCTCATAAGAATTTACTTTTATGAATAGTAATATAAAAGAAAAATATATAAAATTTTAAACACAAGTCAGTGTCTAAAACAAATACATTAAAATAAACATACTAGAATTACTAGAATCTAAAATAAATACATTAGATTGTAGGTAGAGAAAAATGTAATTGCATATCGGGAAAATTATATTCTAATTGGCAAGTAAAATAATCAAATGGAATTTTAAAATTTCTTAATATGCATTATTTCAAGGAGTTAGATGATACACACAAGAATCTTATTCTTCTTTAGGTTCCTGATCAAATACACCAAATTAATACATTATACACTCATAATCATGTAGGAAGAGGTTTAGAAAAGAGAAATCAGAAAAGAAGAGTATGTGTGTCTGTGTATGCATACTTGTGTGTCTGTGTGGGGAGCTTTTCAGATGTCAGAGAGTGTCATTTCCTAATCAGTTTTAGTAAGCTCTTCACACACTTATCCCCTTGAATTTAAAGGGAGATTGGAATGCTTACTGGAAAACATAGATTACATAATCACTTTTTTCGGGCCACAGAAGAGAGAATCCCTTTTTGCAGTGACCGGAAGAGTTCCCATACTCTTTTAAAAGAGTAATAGCAGAGAGCACACCAGAGACTGTCAGTCCCTTGAGCATTTAAATATGCGACCGTTTTGCACTGCAAATATAATTTAACTAGGGTTGTGAATAAAAAGAGGGCTTCTCTTCTTTATAGCTACTTTAAATGTCAACAAAATGAATTATCTTAAGAATGTCAAATACTAAAATGGTGTTTTGATACACCTCAGTCCAAGTATTCTCCATTAGCTGAATTTGTTCACTTCCTCCAGCATTCTGGAAGAAGGATTTTTGTGGAACTATCCTGTATTGAGAGGTATCATACTGTATAGAATATGTTTTCATTGCTCATGCAATTTACATATAGTGATATTACCACCAATATGAAATATTATGCAGGAAGACATGAAATTATCTGAAATATAATGTGGTGATTTTGAAGGTTCATATTGTAAAATTTTTACAAGTACAGTCCTATATATAAGTACACCCATATGCAAAAATCCACTGTGTTCTTTAAATGAAGCTAAATTATGGAGATTAAAATATCAGTGTTATAGAAAATCATTAATAATAGATATCTTTTCATTATCCTTACCAAGGAGAAATTGATTTTTTCTAGGAAACCATTCAGAAAACAATTCAGTTAATACAAAAGCACTCCCAAGACCAAAATATCACCTCCAAAATGTTATATTTTTCTCCTTATTAATTTTCATAAAGGCTACAAATATATCACCAAACGTACTTTGGAACTTTTATGAGTATAAAGAAAACATCCATCTTTGAATTGTGTCTTAGGCTTCATAATTATTTAGAGTGTGTGCTTGGAATCCAACAAAAAGGAAGAAATGGAAAGAGAAGTGATTTAAAAAGAATTTTTCTACAGAAAAAAGCATTTCTAAAAATCAATGTGATGTTTGAATTAACCTGGTTTCTTTCTTTATTGTATGTCTATAGTGAATGAAAAAGTCCTTAGAGACTTGATGGGGCTGTTGCCTAATGAACTCTTCAGAAAACATCTTTTCATTGAATGTGACCCAGAATCAGGAGGAAGGTTGAAGGTGGGAAAGTACACTCAGTTCCCATGATATACTTTTGCATATAATCAATCATCTTTTCTAAACACAAACCATATAAATGTGATAAATCTGGTGTTGCTTCCAAGATTTCTATTTTGTCTATGTGTCTGGGGCACCTTATCAGGCCAAGCAGGGAAACACATTTCTGATTTTTCTTTCTCAATTCAGAAATACTTTATTAAACCACTGACTCTGGAATCAGTGTCATTTGAATGTCATCTTGATCCTACCATTCTATGTAGTTGTGCAAGGCCACAGAATTAGGTGAAAACCCCTCTACTGAGGTAAATAACAGGTAGAGATCCAAATATATTTCTTATTTCTAAGTCCACCACAGGTCATAATACGTTAAGTCTTTTAAAACACTTTATTTGGTGAAATTTAGAAATATTAAAAAGGCCAAAGTGGCACAATCAGCCTCCCACTGGCAAATTAAGAAATAAAAAAGGTTGTCCCTGTGATAAAGATATGAAACTTGGAACAGTTGGAAACTTAAATTAGAACAGGAAAAAAGATGGAAGCGTAAGCAGCTACAAATTCTAAACCTCAGTCTGAAGTATACGCTATCTTTTCAAAAATCAACAGAATTTAATATCATTTCATTTTTGTTCAGATATTGAATAGTTAGTTGATCCCCTGTTTTACTATTAACATATCCCTTTATCTTTTAAATCCCAGCTCTAAATTTTATTAGAGAACTCAGATACATTTTCATATGATCCACAGCACTGAAATATGTTTAAGATACTCAAATCTGTATAATCACCTCTGAGAAGTATTTGGCAATGTGATGATTTCACTCTTTTAGAAGCTTAGTCACACATGTCTATCTGAAATTTTGTTTTAAGTGTAATAAGAACCCTGAATTATAACTAAAGCAAATAGAATTAGGCTCTAGAAAATATAATTTCTGTAAAGAAAATTAAACTCTTTAACTTCTATTACGTTGTAATTCACTAATTTACTTTCTATTAATATCACTTTTAAAGCTATACAACTATAAAAAGGAGTACATGTCACAAAGCCTCTAAATACAAATAACATTTCTTATTAATTATTATTACACGTGTTCATAAGTAAAAGTAAGTATCAACTGGCTCCTTATGTGATCCTGTCAGAGTTCAAGGCTAAGAAAGGAAACTTGGCCAAAGAAGAAAGACCTTTAACTTCTCAATGTGAATATGTCTACAGGGCCAGAGTAATTGGACATCCCTTTAGAAAGAGTTTGGAAAAGACCTAGTGATCCAGCTGATCTATGCTGTCTCAACATCCTTACCACTTTGAATTACCTTTCTAAACAAAGATTTACTCTTTTTCTAATATATGTCTCCATCTCTGGTTTTGAATCCAGTTTATTTCAGCCCAAATGTGGGAAACTGGCAGCCAGTAAGCCCTGACAGATCTCCAGACAAGTTGCGTTAGGCCTCTACATTGCTGACCATACAATGTTTAAAAAGCAGTAGCTAACTTTGAACACTTTAAACACAAAGATGTGGAGCTCCTCCTGAAAACCTGGAACTTTTGGTGACCTAGGACCTTTCCAAAATGGGAGCAATTTAGTGTCAATCTGTGCAGACACCAGACATGCATCTCCAGCTTTCTACAGTTCCTTCCATTCTTTATTGTCTCACTGACCTCAACACGAAGAACGTGTTACTCTTTGACAGTTCCAATAAACATCCTTTGTGTTACATTCAACATGCTAGAATCTGAGTTAGAACCTTCTGATTCAGTGGTTCCTTTCCCGCTTCCAAGTTGAAGACTGATTCACTTGACTGAAACCTTGATTCTGTTTCCAGATCACAGCCCTTACCTTAATCAACTTTTTCCTGTTTCTTTGTCAAACATTTTAACCTCCCCTTCCCAACCAGTTCTATTGGAATATACCAGTTCCAATTAACTTTTTATAAATTTGAGATTTAGTTACTCCTATCATTAGTATATAGGTAAACTCTTGACCACTGTAGAACACAGGTTTTTAACAAGAATGAAAATTACAAGAAAGTTAACAGTATAACTTCAGGGAAATAATATTAAGGGAAAATTTCCCATGATACATTCTATTAAAATATTTGATGGCAGAGGTTTTACTTCAAATACCCTTTGTTTAAGCAACAGTTCAGAGAAACATGTTTTATATGTATGGTATCAATACTGTGACTAAGAGTTCTCTTCTGTCCTTTGCTCAAAAGTACTCCTTTCTATGAAATATATAATTGTTTAAGAGCCCAACTTCAAAGTCTAAATGTGTGTTGCTTTTTTTTCTAACAGCATTTTTCAATAAAGCACAATAGTCACAGCTTTGAAATGCATATTGAGTGTCTCTGGCAATAAAACTCATGCTTTCTCAATAACTGATAAGGTTGTGGTTGAAAAACAAGACAGGTTATAGGTTGTCTTTGAACTTTCATGAAAACTATGAAAAATTCAATATTTCAGTTGTATTTTTCCACAAATGGACTCACCACGGCAATGAACTCCTTCATCATACCCATCTGAGCAGTCCAGGACGCCGTTGCAGAGCTGGGATAAATGGACACATCTGTTGGCACCAAGGCAAGCAATGTGATTCAAGGGGCACTTGATTTCTACCTCCTCAGGACCTGGAAAAATGCAAAAAGGAACACAGTGATTTAGCTTTTTTTTTTTAACACTAAAACTGTTAAGCACGAGAAATTACTAGCGTGAATTCACAAAATAAAATGACAGGCAATACTACCAGAGGGCAGCTCTGATTCTCAGAGACATCAAAATTGGCCTATGTAATATAAAATACCTAATTTTTAAAGGCTGCATAGGAAATAAAATAATATGTATGTTTTTCAAATAATGCATTTAAAACACAGGTATTCTTTTGACCCTTAAAGAGCCATGGATTGAAAATCTAAGGGTTGGTTTGAGTCACTGTTCTATTTCTTATCCTTAGATAAGTGGACAAGGTGCTTAAACCCTGTAAGTTTCAAGTCCTGCAACTGTGAAATATGAATAATGGCAACTTCTTGGCATGGCTCTTTTTATTTTTTTTATTTTATTTTATTTTTTAATTGATGAGTACACATCAAGTGTTAGGCACTAAGTGCGTTACATGTATTAACTCATTTAATCTTCCTAACAGCCTTCTGAACTGGTACTATCTCTGTTCCCATTTTACAGATTTGGAAACTTGAGATATCAAAGCTAAATAATGTGACCAAAATACAGCTGGAATTATCCTATGTTATGTCTGAGTGCACAGAGACCCCAAATGAGTTATCAGCAGTTCTACAGTGAACAGGAACTGGGGGTTAGCACTAGAACTCATTGTACAGCCTGACCATTTTAAACAAACAAATCCATCCATACTACGCAAATACATACAGAAAGGTTCTTTGTGCTTCCTGAATAAGGAGGCCAGATAATCTGCACAGACACTCCTCTAGAGACGATCAACTAGGGTTCGGGAAGATCTTTTCCCTTGTATTCTTACAATGCAAAATACTATTAGATGAATGGATACTGTGCTTTTGCTCTGATGCATAGATACTTTGAAAACCTATACACTGAAAACATTTTTTTTTAATTTTATATTATTTATTTTTTTATACAGCAGGTCCTTATTAGTCATCCATTTTATACACATCAGTGTATACATGTCAATCCCAATAGCCCAGTTCATCACATCACCACCACCACCCCCTGCCGCTTTCCCCCTCTGGTGTCCATACGTTTGTTCTCTGCATCTGTGTCTGAATTTCTGCCCTGCAAACCGGTTCATCTGTAACATTTTTCTAGGTTCCACATATATGCGTTAATATATGATACTTGTTTTTCTCCTCCTGACTTACTTCACTCTGTATGACAGTCTCTAGATCCATCCATGTCTCAACAAATAACCAATTTTGTTCCTTTTTATGGCTGAGTAATATTCCATTGTATATATGTACCACATCTTCTGTATCCATTCATCTGGCGATGGGCATTTAGGTTGCTTCCATGACCTGGCTATTGGAAATAGTGCTGCAATGAACATTGGGGTGCATGTGTCTTTTTGAATTATGGTTTTCTCAGGTTATATGCCCAGAAGTGGGATTGCTGGATCATATGGTAATTCTATTTTTAGTTTTTTAAGGAAACTCCATACTGTTCTCCACAGTGGCTGTAACAATTTACATTCCCACCAACAGTGCAAAAGGGTTCCCTTTTCTCCACACCCTCTCCAGCATTTGTTGTTTGTAGATTTTCTGATGATGCCCACTCTAACTACTGTGAGGTGATACCTTGTTGTACTTTTGATTTGCATTTCTCTAATAATTAGTGATGTTGAGCAGCTTTTCATGTGCTTCTTGGCCATCTGTATGTCTTCTTTGGAGAAATGTCTATTTAGGTCTTCTGCCCATTTTGGGATTGGGTTGTTTGTTTTTTTAATATTGAGCTGCACGAGCTGTTTATATATTTTGGAGATATATTTTGGAGATTGTCCATTTATACGTTTGCAAATATTTTCTCCCATTCTCAGGGTTGTCTTTTTGTCTTGTTTATGGTTTCTTTTGTTGTGCAAAATCTTTGAAGTTTCATTAGGTCCCATTTGTTCATTTTTGTTTTTGTTTCCATTACTCTAGGAGGTGTATCAAAAAAGATCTTGCCGTGATTTATGTCAAAGAGTGTTCTTCCTATGTTTTCCTCTAAGAGTTTTATAGTGTCCAGGCTTACATTCACGCCTCTAAGCCATTTTGAGTTTATTTTTCTGTATGGTGTTAGGGAGGGTTCTAATTTCATTCTTTTACATGTAGCTGTACAGTTTTCCCAGCACCACTTATTGAAGAGACTGTCTTTTCTCCATTGTATATCCTTGCCTCCTCTGTCATAGATTAGTTAACCATAGGTGCGTGGGTTTATCTCTGGGCTTTCTATCCTGCTCCACTGATCTATATTTCTGTTTTTGTGCCCATACTGTATTGTCTTGATTACTGTAGCTCTGTAGTATAGTCTGAAGTCAGGGAGTCTGATTCCTCCAGCTCCGCTATTTTCCCTCAAGACTGCTTTGGGTGTCCGGGGTCTTTTGTGTCTCCATACAATTTTTAAGATATTTTCTTCTAGTTCTGTAAAAATTGCCATTGGTAATTTGATAGGGATTGCATTGAATCTGTAGATTACTTTGGGTAGTATAGCCTTTTCATAATACTGATTCTTCCAATCCAAGAACATGGTATATCTCTCCATCTGTTGGTATCATCTTTAATTTCTTTCATCAGTGTCCTACAATTTTCTGCATACAGGTCTTTTGTCTCCCTCGGTAGGTTTATTCCTAGGTATTTTATCCTTTTTGTTGCAATGGTAAATGGGAGTGTTTCCTTAATTTCTCTTTCAGAATTTTCATCATTAGTATATAGGAATGCAAAAGATTTCTGTGCATTAATTTTGTACCCTGCAACTTTACCAAATTCACTGATTAGCTCTACTAATTTTCTGGTGGCATCTTTACAATTCTCTATGTATAGTAATCATGTCATCTGCAAACAGTGACAGTTTTACTTCTTGTTTTCCAATGTGTATTACTTTTATTTCTTTTTCTTCTCTGACTATCATGGCTAGGACTTCCAAAACTATGTTGAATAATAGTGTTGTAAGTGGACATTCTTGTCTTGTTCCTGATCTTAGAGGAAATGCTTTCAGTTTTTCACCATTGAGATGATGTTTGCTGTGGGTCTGTCGTATATGGCCTTTATTATGTCGAGGTAAGTTCCCTCTATGCCCACTTTCTGGAGAGTTTTTATCATAAATGGGTGTTGAATTTTGTCAAAAGCTTTTTCTGTATCTATTGGGATGACCATATGGTTTTTATTCTTCAATTTGTTAATATGGTGTATCACATTGATTGATTTGCATATATTGAAGAATCCTTGCATCACTGGGATAAATCCCACTTGATCATAGTGTCTGATCCTTTTAATGTGTTGTTGGATTCTGTTTGCTAGTATTTTGTTGAGGATTTTTGCATCCATATTCATCAGAGATATTGGTCTGTAATTTTCTTTTTTTGTACTATCTTTGTCTGGTTTTGGTATCAGGGTGATGGTGGCCTCATAGAATGAGTTTGGGAGTGTTCCTTCCTCTGCAATTTTTTGGAAGAGTGAAAAGGATGGGTGTTAGCTTTTCTCTAAAGGTTTGATAGAATTCACCTGTGAAGCCATCTGGTCCTGGACTTTTGTTTGTTGGAAGATATTTAATCAGAGTTTCAATTTCATTACTTGTGATTGGTCTGTTCATATTTTCTCTTTCTTCCTGGTTCAGTCTTGGAAGGTTATACATTTCTAAGAATTTGTCCATTTCTTCCAGGTTGTCCATTTTATTGGCATAGAGTCTCTTAGGATGCTTTGTATTTCTGCCATGTCTGTTGTAACTTCTCCTTTTTCATTTCTAATATTATTGATTTGAGCCCTTTCCCTCTTTGTCTTCATCAGTCTGGCTAATGGTTTATCAATTTTGTTTATCTTCTGAAAGAACCAGCTTTTAGTTTTATTGTTCTTCGCTATGCTTTTCTTTGTTTCTATTTCATTTATTTCTGCTCTGATCTTTATGATTTCTTTCCTTCTGCTAACTTTGGGTTTTGTTTGTTCTTCTTTCTCTGGTTCCTTTAGGTGTAAGTTAGATTGTTTAGTTGAGACTTTTCTCGTTTCCTGAGGAAGGCTTGTATAGCTATAAACTTCCCTCTTACAACTCCTGTTGCTGCATCCCACAGGTTTTGGATCATTGTGTTTTCATTGTCATTTGTCTCTAGGTATTTTTTGATTTCCTCTTTGACTTCTTCAGTGATCTCTTGGTTATTTAGTAACGTACTGTTTAGCCTCCATGTGTTTGCATTTTTTACATTTTTTCCCTGTAAGTCATTTCTAATCTCATAGCATTGTGGTCAGAAAAGATGCTTGATATGACCAATTTTCTTAAATTTACTGAAGCTTGATTTGTGACCCAAGATGTGATCTATCCTGGAGAATGTTCCATGCACACTTGAGAAGAAAGTGTAATCTGCTGTTTTTGGATGGAATGTCCTATAAATATCAATTAAATCTATCTGGTCTACTGTGTCATTTAAAGCTTCTGTTTCCTTATTTCTTTTCACTTTGGATGATCTGTCCATTGGTGTAAGTGAGGTGTTAAAGTCCCCCACTATTATTGTGTTACTGTTGATTTCCTCTTTTATAGCTGTTAGCAGTTACCTTATGCATTGAGGTGCTCCTATGTTGGGTGCATATATATTTATAATTGTTATATCTTCTTCTTGGATTGATCCCTTGATCATTATGTAGTGTCCTTCCTTGTCTCTTGTAACATTCTTTATCTTAAAGTCTATTTTATCTGATATGAGTAGTGCTACTCCAGCTCTCTTTTGATTTCCACTTGCACGGAATATCTTTTCCCATCCCCTCACTTTCAGTCTGAATTGTGTTCCTAGGTCTGAGGTGGGTCTCTTGTAGACAGCATATATAGTGGTCTTGTTTTTGTATCCATTTAGCAAACCTGTGTCTTTTGGTTGGAGCATTTAATCCATTCACGTTTAAGGTAATTATTGATATGTATGTTCCTATTACCATTTTCTTAATTGTTTTGGCTTTGTTTTGGTAGGTCCTTTTCTTCTCGTGTTTCCCACTTAGAGAAGTTTCTTTAGCATTCATTGTAGAGCTGGTTTGGTGGTGCTGAATTCTCCTAGCTTTTGCTTGTCTGTAAAGCTTTTGATTTCTCCATCGAATCTGAATGAGATCCTTGCTGGGTAGAGTAATCTTGGTTGTATGTTCTTCCCTTTCATCACTTTAAGTATATCAAGCCTCTCCCTTCTGGCTTGTAGCGTTTCTGCTGAGAAATCAGCTGTTAACCTTATGGGAGTTCCCTTGTGTGTTATTTGTCATTTTTCCCCTGCTTTCAATAATTTTTCTTTGTGTTTAAGTTTTGCCAAATTGATTACTATGTGTCTTGGCGTGTTTCTCCTTGGGTTTATCCTGTATGGGACTCTCTGTGCTTCCTGGACTTCGGTGGCTATTTCCTTTCCCATGTCAGGGATGTTTTCGACTATAATCTCTTCAAATATTTTCTCGGGTCCTTTCTCTCTCTCTTCTCCTTCTGGGACCCCTATAATGCGAATGTTGTTGCATTTAATGTTGTCCCAGAGGTCTCTTAGGCTGTCTTCATTTCTTTTCATTCTTTTTTGTTTATTCTGTTCCGCAGCAGTGAATTCCACCATTCTGTATTCCAGATCACTTATTCGTTCTTCTGACTCAGTTATTCTGGTATTGATTCCTTCTAGTGTAGTTTTCTTTTCAGTTATTGTATTGTTCATCTCTGTTTGTTCTTTAATTCTTCTAGGTCTTTGTTAAACATTTCTTGCATCTTCTTGATCTTTGCCTCCATTCTTTTTCCGAATCCTGGATCATCTTCACTATCATTATTCTGAATTCTTCTTCTGGAAGGTTGCCTATCTCCACTTCATTTAGTTGTTTTTCTGGGGTTTTATCTTGTTCCTTCATCTGGTACATAGCCCTCTGCTTTTTCATCTTGTCTATCTTTTTGTGAATGTCGTTGTTTACCCACAGGCTGCAGGACTGTAGTTCTTCTTGCTTCTGCTGTCTGCCCTCTGGTGGATAAGGCTATCTAAGAGGCTTGTGCAAGTTTCCTGATGGGAGGGACTGGTGGGGGGTAGAGCTGTGTGTTGCTGTGGTAGGCCAAGGTCAGTAAAACTTTAATCAGCTTGACTGTTGATGGGTGGGGCTGAGTTCCCTCTCTGTAGGCTGTTTGGCCTGAGGCGACCCAACACTGAAGCCTATGCAGGCTCTTTGGTGGGGCTAATTGCAGAGTCTGGGAGGGCTCATGCCATGGAGTACTTCCCAGAACTTCTGCTGCCAGTCCTTGTCCTCATGGTGAGACACAGGCACCCCCTGCCTCTGCAGGAGACCCTCCAACACTAGCAGGTAGGTCTGGTTCAGTCTCCTATGGGGTCACTGCTCCTTTCCCTTGGTCCCGACAGACACACTACTTTTTGTATGCCCTCCAAGAGTGGAGTCTCTGTTTCCCCCAGTCCTGTCGAAGTCCTGCTATCAAATCCCACTAGCCTTCAAAGTCTGATTCTCTAGGAATTCCTCCCCCTGTTGCCAGACCCCCAGGTTCGGAAGCCTGACATGGGGCTCCGAACCTTCACTCCAGTGGGTGGACTTCTGTGGTATAATTGTTCTCCAGTTTGTGAGTCACCCACCCAGCAGTTATGTGATTTGATTTTATTGTGATTGTGCCCCTCCTACCATCTCATTGTGGCTTCTCCTTTGTGTTTGGATGTGGGGTATCTTTTTTGATGAGTTCCAGTTTCTTCCTGTCGATGATTGTTCAGCAGTTAGTTGTGATTCTGGTGTTCTCGTAAGAGGGAGTGAGAGCACATCCTTCTACTCCACCATCTTGGTTCAGGGCCACCATGACTCTTTTTAGAATTGTATCAAGTAACATGAACCAAAAGGTTTTAGTGGAATTTAAATGAAGTTGTGTCCGCCTTAAAGGTATTTTATATTTTTAATCTGTTCTTTAGGAATATGAAGAACAGCTAGTTTTATACTTATTTATATGTGGATTCGCTTGTTTAAAAAAAAGTCTTTACTGAGCAAGTCTTATGCAACAAAATTGGCTAAAGAGTGGGGAGGTGATGATGAACAGGGAGGACTCATTTAGTTTACCTAGTGGTGGTAATTGCACTTTTCATAATTACCCCTTGTGTTTTTAAAGATACATTTAACTTGGAACACCAAGACTTTTCTTGAAGTTCACCAATTCCAAGTCTTTATCAAATATCTAAAATTCCTATTTATACTTGTTTTATAGGTACTCTCCAATTTCTCTCATAATGATCTGTAATCTTGCCCACCTCTCCCAAATCCAAAGTACAGTCACATAATAAGGCTACAGTCATGTATTAATCTGACACTGATTATTGCAATTGCACAGATTTTTCAGTCAAAACACACTTAGGATAATCACAGTTTTGTCAATACCTATGGGACGTTAATTTAATCAATTTAGCATTATTTTTCTCAGCTGTAAATGGAAATATCAATTGAGTCTACCAGCTGGGTTGTTGTGAGGATCAAAAGTTATTCATGGCAAAGCACTGAGAGATGTAGGCTCAGAGTAGGAATTCAACATGTGTTAGTCATGTAAATAAATGCAGCGCAGTGGAGATTCTTCTAGTGGAAAATCTGGAACCAGATTCTTGAGTCCAGTTTCTGATCCCATCAATTATAAACTGAGTAACTTGGGTAAGTTTTCTACTTTCTCTGTGTTTTACCAGGTTGTTATAAGAATTATAGCAAAAACTCTTAGCATTTTTCTTGGCAAGCGCTAAATAAGTGATTGCTGTTATCATAGTTAAGAATGTTTTGAGAAGGTGAGTTACATCTTATAACGTTCTTTTCTGTTGCAAGCCCCTAAAGAAAAAAACCTCAAAAAATATGTTTTACTCTACTTAGTTGAGGCAAAATTATAAGAATAATAAAAAGGCCAATAAAAAGGCAAAATTAAGTATTTGTTCAACCATTTGTTTGGGGATGTCAACAAATTTTTATGATGTAGCTTTACTAGCTGAAGTGTTACCACTAATAGGTTTCCTTGTATCTTTTCATGTATATTTATACAATTACTGCTATACAAGGGTATTCGTTTTGTCAAAAAAATTCATAAACCCAGGAGATTATAAAAATTTTTAGTTAGAAACCAAAAATGCATCAGTAGTTCTAAAAAAGCAAGATTTTTTTTAAAAAGTGATACTTGTGTTGGCTCAAATACAAGTATGAGTTTTCATTTTTAAGACTGTCAGGTAACTGATGAACATGACAGAAGGAGTGAAAATGTACATCTGGTGTTAAGGAAAAAGGCTTAGCTACTTATAAATTTTGAGAAAACAGGAAAAAATGTTTGGGTTTCTCAGAGGCAATATACAGAACCATTAGATTCTTTCTACTGGTAACATGTAGGGACAAAAGAGAAATTTGTTTAGAAGAATGGAAGAGTCAATTGGTTTCTTCATAGACTAGCTACTATTGTTTCCCCCTACTCCCCTTGATATACTCTTGTCTTGGTTTCCCTCACTGCTGGGTAACTGGTAGGACAGCTGGATGATGGCTTAATGGATTGTACCTTAACCAGTTCTTCCCAAATTTTCATACCAAAACATATTAAGACAATGAAAATTTGAAAGTTACACTGAAGTAAATAGCAGCAATTATCTGTAGAATAAGTGTAGCGGTTGCCCCAGGCCTTGGGAATTAACCTCAAAATTGAGGGAATCGATACCTTTAACCTCTTTGACCAATGCTGATATACTTCAGTTGGAAAACTGCTAAAACCAAAATGTTGTTGTCTTTCTTGAAAATGGAGATAGAGATGGGGCAGTCTGAGAAATGGCAATGCTTGCCTCAATTCAAATTCTCAACTGAAACCAGGCAATATGGGTAAACAGTGTACTATTTCTTTGGGCAATAATCCATCCTTGATTCCCAATGAACATTTCTGAAGTAACGGTGTGTATAACCCATGAGGCTCCTTTAGTCCACCCTGATAACAGAGAGAAAACTCACCCTGATCACTACTTCTACCTATTTACATGTGACAAGAAGAGGCACAGGATAATGGAGGCTGCATGAATTCCTCAGAATATGTCAAGGTTGCATTAAATGATTCACCTCTTGAAGACTTTCAGGCATTCAGAGCATTTCACAACCAGCAATCATTATTTGGACATAGCAAGGAACAGGGTTGGAGGCTCTCTGATATACCCAGAATTATCCCTTTAGTTGCTAAATCATGAGGACTTGGGGGGACCTGAGAGAGGCACTGTGATAACAGATTAGCACATGAGAAATTTTAAAATAGTACAAAGACTCTTAAAATTTTAATAAGTATGTTAGTCCTGGTGAGAATATCACTTCAGTTGTCAGTAATGCACATTTAGAAAACATTTCCAGTCCCTCAAATCTAATTTTAGGTGACCTGAGCAAGGTAGCAGAATTTAAAATATAGTAATTAATTACAAGAAAGAAGAACTCTATCATGAGGAGGATTTAAAATATATAAACACAGGAGAATAGTATCCATGTTTTTAGATTTTCTATAAGCCTTACCCAATTAACTGAAATATCTTCCATTTTTTAATGAACCTCATTTTACAAATAAGCCTTCCAGGATAATGCAAGGATAGCATGATTCATCTGTATGTTCTTGAATGTTCCAATTATTTTTAAACATAACTCTGTTCAGTTAAAGTGATAGTGGAAGACATAAATCTCATCAAATGTCCTTTCTGACTAAAGATAATCGAGATAGTGCATTGTGTGAAGGAGTGGAGATTTTTCTTCTGTAATGGCAGATATAGTCATATATCTGAACTTGTCACAACATCATCATATCTTAGCAGGACCGGTATCAATCCTCCCCCACCGAAGTTAACCTCCTCACCCTACACTCTGTCACATCCCACTTTGGGGGTTTTGTCCCATCAAGATTTGCTGCTTGGTTGTATTTCCCATGTCTATCTTTCCAATAGGTCTGACTCCTCCCTGAAATCTCATTCAATTTTTTTAAACCTACACTCAAGAACAAAGTCACTTTTTCTGATTGAACATTTCTTGACGTAGTATCCCTTCTTTCCCACTTTTCTTAACTGTTAAACTTCTTCAAAATGTAGACTGCACCTGCTGTATTCCCATTCCCTTCTTACTCCAGCCACTGCACTTCCAACTCCGCTGAGCTTCTCCCCGAGGTCTTAGTGGTACCACTAACAGTGAAGCCAAAGGCATACAACGTCCTTCAAAACCTGGTCAGAATTCCTTTCTCTTAGACACAATTTCCACCATTATTTTTCATGCTTCTTAAACTCATCACATTATTGCTGTTGTTATTTATACTACTCCATGAACACACTTAGGTGCATTTCACACATGCTCTTTTATAAACTTTCCTCTCTCTCTGACTGGGAAACAAACATTTAGTATACTGCCTGACACAGAATAAACAGTGTTCAATACACAGTTGGTGAATGAAGTTGTAGCAATTGAACATTCTTTGATATGCTGGAAGTTACCTTTTTTTTTATCATCAATGAATTCTCAGAATTGGTTTTACAAATACAGCTTTCACCCAATGACCAGTCTCAAAATTATAACTGTTCTCAGTTGCTGGCCACAAGAAATCAAAACTCCTTGGCCTGATATCATTGTCTAGTTGAAACTTATTAGCATTATTTACAATTAATTGCAATTGGTATTGTATACAAGTATTTTCAGTACTTAATACTCTACTTTATTCATTATTATCATTCACCTCCCTAAAACACACATTTTTTCCCACCTGTGGATTTTTTGGTATGCAATATCATCATCTGAAAAGTAAACCTTCTCTTTCTTTTTCACCCAGCAAGTTCTTTTTCACCTTCAAGCTCTGGCCTCTTCATCAAGTTTTCTTTGTGAAAAATAACAGGTAATAGTAGAAGCGTTCTGAGGCTTAGAGATCAAAACCTTGAATCAGAGTTTTTATCTGCCATGTATTAGCTGTCTAAACTTGAGTAAAGTACTTAACATCACATGATTGTCATAAGGATCAAATGAAATCATAGTTTGGGAAGCATACAAATTTTTTATTTGTTGTTTTGTTTTTGTTGGTCTCTGGGGGTTTCTTTTGGTTTATTTGTAGGTGTCATTGATCCCAATTTGTTCTACAAACCCACAGAGATATTGTTTATTTCAAATTTTAATGTTTTTAACAGTACAAATATCTCTGTAATTTATGAACTGTACTAATATATGCAGTTTCATGTATATTTCTTAAGGCACAAGGCCTTTATGCAAAAAATATATATATATATATATTTCCTCCCACTTTAAAATATAAAGCAGAATGTAGGAATAAAAAACATTGATTACTAATTGATATAAAATCAAGTAAAAAATTTGGTACCTAAAGTTATCAGAAAGAAAGCATGAAATACCTTCAAAATTCAAAAAATTAAAATTATTCAGTTTGGGATTTTGTTTGATTATACCTGTCTATCCACCTAGAATGTTGAGATTTGATCATAATTTGAAGAATTGTTTGAGACTCGAGTTCTAGTAAAGTATAGTACTGATTGAAAAAAAAACACTGAGGAATATAAGGATTATTTCCATTGATACGCTCTCTTACAATATTTGTCTTTTGAATACTGAATCCTATGGAGATTTTCTATTTCTTAAGTTGAAGATCCTATCATTTCTAAGAATTTGTGACAACTGCTTTAAATATTAGCACTTTCAAACTATACTAAAAAGCTACAGTAATCAAAACAGTATGGTACTGGCACAAAAACAGATATAGATCAGTGGAACAAAGTAGAGAGCCCAGAAATGGACACACACCTATGTGAGCAATCAATATATGACAAAGGAAGCAAAAATATATAATGGGGTAAAGACAGCCTTTATGATAAATAGTGCTGCGAAAACTGGGCAACTACATGCAGAAGAATCAAACCGGACTACTCTCTCACACCTTGCACACAAATAACTTCAAAATAAATCAAAGACTTAAATCTAAGATCTGAAACCATAAAACTTCTTAAAGAAAACCTAAGCTCTTTCACATCAGCCTTAGCAATATCTTTTGGAATATGTCTCCTCAGGCAAGGGCAAAAAAACCCAAAAAATAAACAAATGGACTACATCAACCTAAAACCTTTTGCACAGTGAAGGAAACTATCAACAAAACAAATAGGACACCTACTGAATGGGAGAAGATATTTGCAAAAGGTATCTCCAATAAGGAGTTAATATCCAAAATATACAATGCACGCATGCAACTCAATTGCAGGAAAAAAAAAAAACCTGGTTGGAAATGGGCAGAGGTTCTGAATAGACATTTTTTCCAAGGAGGGCATACTGATGGCCAACAGGCACATGAAAAGATGCTCAACTTCACTAATCATCGGGGAAATTCAAATCAAAACCAAAATAAGATGCCATCTCACACGTGTCAGAATGACCAGAGTCAAAATGACAACTAATAGCAAGTGTTGCTAAGGATATGGAAAAGAGAGAACCCTCATACACTGTGATACTCATTTCATGATGTATGTAAATCAAATCATTATGCTGTACACCTTAAACTTATACAGTGCTGGACATCAATTATATCTCAATAAAACTGGGAACAAATTTTTTAAAATCTTTAAAAAATTAACTTTCCTAGACTCATTTTAAAAACATTTTAGTTTCTTTATAACTAAGCAACATATTAAGATTTGTGGAGCACCATTAACATGACTGCAAAAAACTTTTCTATCTTTTCTATCTCTATTAAAAAGAAAAAGAATTTTTTTAAAGAATGTTTTTATATACAATTAGATCCATTTTCCTGGAAATATTATAGACAATCACCTTTTAAGGAGAAAAGGTAACTCTTATGCAATTAAGTGTATGGAAATAGTACATTATAACATTTATTATAATTCTCACAGCTGAGAAATCAAAATAGCTAACAGCAATATGGGATGCTTGCGAAGACTGTAAAGCATGTAAACCACATTATTTACTCCATGTTGTTTGGGAAAATTGGTACACAATGTAAATATAATTAATATCCTGTATCTGTTTAATATTAAACATAACATCGGATTGCATAATGTCTTTACAGTTGTAATACAACTTTCCTAGAACTATGTTCATTGCATAAGATACTATTCTTGTTTTCAGGGATAATTTTCTTTTGCATATGAGCTACTTCACCTGACAGACTGATATTTTAATTTAAGTGGAAAGAATGAAAAGAAATTTATATATTCAAAGAATACTAGTATTCTAATACTTAGTATTCAAAGAAATACTATTTATAGTATTTTTAAAGAAAATTAAAATTGGATTTATGAGTTTCAACTTCTAAATAAAATACTATTCATTGATACAACTTGTTAAAGCAATCTATATGATTAAAATCGAGGATACAGAAATAGAAGAACCTCAAAAGATACATGTGCACTCTCTCTAACAGTAACTCACTCAAATTAAACAACTACTTTGCAAAATAGGCTCCAGTAATGACTTATTTACATATTTCAAATGGATGCTGTGAAGATTCAAGAACTGGAAGAGATGTAGAGGTGATTGATTTTGTCCAGCTGTACTACCCCTAAGCTATCTCTGACATCTGTCCTATTTTTAAAGGCCCTGGGGGAGGAGATTTTACTGCTTTGCTAACTTGTTCTAAGGTTTAAAAATCCTTTTTCTTTAGTCCTTAGTCTTCAGAAATCTCAGTATAGGATAATTCCTTACATCTAACATACAGTGCTTTATTTATGCAGTTAATATATGAAAAGCATGCCTGGTCACCTAAGGAAGACTGCGATATTAAAGCAATTCTGCTACAGCTAAAGATGCCATTTTGTCTGCTGTTATGAGTATGAATAAATGGGTGGTTAGTTAAGACTCTTACTAAAAACTTTCTGAATCATATCTGGAAGTACTATTATGTTAAAATAGAGAGCTCTACATTTCTCTGTGTGTGTGTGTGTGTGTATTGCTAACTTTAGAATATATCAAATAATTTTTATCAGTTTGTCTACATCTGAATCCAACAAATATAGGTTAAGTCATAACATTCTCCTGCACTATAACTGTGCACATTCAGAATACAGTCAAAATTGGCAAATTAAAAATACTGTATGGACATAACCAAAGCATTGTTGTCATTCATTACAGCTTTAGAAATAGGAACTTTATCAAGCCAACACACTTTCTTGCTTTATGACTTTCCACTTAAAGGCAAATAGATAAAATAAATGAAATCACTGTTTTATGAGTGAGTGTCATTGCAGCACTGCCATTTATTAAACCCAGTGCTAATGGAGGAAACTCAGCTTGGGGGATTAAAAAATTGTCATTTAGGTATTTTAAATGCTCCTTTATTCCTTCCCATGTATCTATTCTTCACATGTTCTTTCATTTCTGGATCACCCCATTCTCTCTTTGTCAAAAGGTCTAGAAATTTGTTTTCCCTTCCCTACAACTCAGTTAAAACAGATGTATATGCTTTTTTAATCTCTTAGAGCCCTGCTCTCTGCTAGGCAACTTTACATACTAGGCGCTATCTCTTACAGGTAATGTATTTACATTTAAACAAGGTTCTTACAGAAACAATATCGATAGATTAATTCCAAAGATTAGAATTGTAGGCCCTCTGTTAAAATGACAAAGGTACTTTTGTTTGAGAGAAAGGGACAGTTCATTGATTGATACATCACATTTTTTGGTAACAACTGTATTGATCTGTAGTGGGCTCTCAACACTTTTAAAATGAATGAATATGTATTTAATCAACGAACCAGAAAGAAGATGCCTTTCTATCAACAATTTACTGATATTCTACTGAGTTCTCAAGAAGTAAAACACGTTCCAGTCATACCTTAAAACTTCTGTGAATAAAAGATTTACCCAGTCTGAAGATAATTAAGAAAGCAGAAGATGAAATGTTCCATTTGGGGTATCTTTTTTCTGAAATATAGAAGATTAGTGTTTCACCTTTAAGGCCAATGCTTTTTTCTTCCTGTTCTCTGGGATTACTTTACCTATTGTAGCCAGATGACAGCTCCTGATTGCAGTTCTGAATTTCAGGGCAGTGTGGAAAGTCTACACAACCTGAAGCATGTATGACTCCCTGGTAGAAAGCATGTTAAAAGACTGATGCCTACCAAAAACCAAAACTAAACAAACAAACAAATGCCAAAATCAGATAGTGCCACACATCCTCCAGAGGAAAGGGAGTCTTACTATAATAAAGGGATAATAAGCGGGGCAGCCAACTGGCTCATCCACATGTCAGGACCGACAGCTGAGAGCCCTTCCATCTTTCATTCCACACACGTGTTAGCGATTGCTTCTGAGCCAAAATCTATGCACACAGAGGCATCTCCATTGTCATTCTTAAGAGGGATTGCTTGTTTGCTTTTTCTTAGAAATTTGTAAAGGAAGACACTCTTCCTCTACAGGCTAAGATAATGAAAGGTTAGATACAGGTCCCCAGTTAAAGCCTAAAAACCAAAGGCAAGTTAATGTCAGGTGATAATGGAAGAAAAGATTCCGGTGGTATGTTGCCCAAATGCTAACAGTCAAAGGAAGTCTAAAACTATAAATCATTACCAAGACCCTCAAAAGACATTATTTAATTTCCCCTCCAAAACAGTAAGTAACAAAGCTGATATTTGATGAGTAGATATATAAGAAGGGAAAACTAGTAAATACAATGTCTCTGTACTTTCATCTTTTCAGATTAAGAACTATTTTGAAGATCTTTTTGATGGCAAGCATCATTTTTCATCCAATTAACTCTTCACTATAATTTGAATAACACGAAGACAGCTCCACAAAAACTGGAGAACAAGCTTTTTTTATTTTACAGGGCTCCCTCAAGACAACATTAAATTATACATACTGACTTAAATACTATCCTTCTGATTTAAAGAGAAGTTTGCTCCATGACCCTTGATCAAACAACCTAGAATGACTGTGATATATGTGAACAAGTAGCAAGATCTTTCCTGATTCCACTGGTAAGTTTATTAAAATAAAAGTTATTTGATAGGAGTTATTCGTTCATTATTCCATTTGGGAAAAAAAAAAAAACCTGATACTTGCTTAGAAAGAATGGATTAAGAGAAAAAATGGAGAAGAGAGAAGAGGAATAAATATATGCCTTGAGTAACTCCATCACATTTTGAAAAGAAATTCTTCGCTGTGTGTGAAAGCAAACAATTGTTTGAGGGACCTGGTTAGCATACAAATGGTTTTACAGTGAGAGGGACTGGTTAGAGCACATGTAGTTAATCGTTCTAGTTGCACTAGAACCATGTTGCAAAGACATGGTGATTTTTAAATAGGCCAATTTATACTTGAGAGGAAGACAGAATGTTAAATAGTCCAGTTGAAAAGCCACAGGATGATATAGACATTCTTAAACAGTGTTGAATCATTGGTAGAGTGTATACATTGTGTATTTCAGACCAAAAGTGAAATACTATTGATGAAATATAATCTTCAAAATTTAATATTTATGCCATTTAAAATGGTGCTAATTCAGAAAATGATTTTAGGATTCACTTTTAATGAAAACAAACTTCTTTACTGCGTTCTGTAAAAGTAGTATTATATTAATAGGATAACCGCTGTTTACTGAGTACTTCCTGTGTTCCAGGCTCTGTAAGCACAGAGGTAAGCACATAATGTCCATTATCTTATTAAATCCTTACAAGAACATTATGAGTTAGATATTATAATTGCTGGTATATAGATGAGGAGATTGAAGACCACAGAGGCTAAGTACCTTCTTCAAGGTCACAGAGCTGTAATGCTATTATTTCAATTCAGGTCTCATATCTCCTAAAACCGGTTTCTCTACTACTATATTTTGGAACAATCTCAATCACATGTAACCAAGAAACAAACAAGGTATGACACCTAATTATGCATCTCTGTCTGTTTCTTTCTCTTTCTGATTAAGGATTTTGAAGAAAAGGGAAGAAAATCATGTTATAAGGTTGTGAAGCCATGCCACGTCGATACTTAAGCCGCTCTTACAGTCAGGGGTGATGCCTGAATATTTAACAACAAGTGAAATACACTATACAGGCTACGGCTTCTACTAGTAGCCATAAGGGGGCAACTTGAGGGGAATCCTGGCCAGCTGCAGGTGACCCATGATCTCTTGCTGCGGGACCACCACCAACTCCAGATGTTCAGGCCTGTTTGACTAGGGAGAGAGAGATAGTGATGGGCAAGGCAAATTGGAGGAAGGACAGGCTGGGTGACAGGCAAGTAAGTTGAGTTGTGCTAGGAAAGCTGATTTCTTTGCCCACTTTGGTCTGAAGGAGCATGGGGCTACTTGAGGGAGTCCCAGGAAGGACCGGGTAGCAGCAGTTTAGAATCAGAATACAAGTATTTCAGTATTTTATCCACCAGTACTGTTGTGCCATGCATACCAGCTAAACTTCCATTGTGCTTAGAGGAATTCGTATTATCTATTTCCAGTAAATTCTAACTATAAACATGGTTCCCATATGCTTGGCCTTGACGACAGAATCCTTATTCACTATGACTCTAGGTTGTGCTCATTAAATACAAAGAGCTTTTCAATGGTATGCATTGCTAAGGCAAAGTTCAAGCCTTCTAAAGATCAATGTTCTAAACCATAGCCCCCAAGCCCCCCTTTGAACCATCTGATCAGGCTTTCACCATGTACTTATTTCTGCTTTGGTGGGGGCATCCTCTAGATCAAACAGACTGGCCACATGTCAACTGCTACCTCTTTCTGGTAAAGCCCAGCTATTTCTGCCCCTCAGCTTCAGTGCCTGGTTAGCTTGGCAGGATGAAGCCCCACAGGAAGAATGCCAATATCACAGGTTAAAATACCATATGGCAAAGTTATCTGCCTGTTTTTCAGCCACAGAGTTTACCTCCTAACATCTGCCAATCTTCTACCCATCATATCCATATCGCCTTCTACTCCCAATCTTCTACCGTCATATCCATATCGCCTTCATGCGAGAACTGACAAAGTGCA